>NC_042999.1:92161156-92231156 GCF_006345805.1 Octopus sinensis
CTTGGTCGTGTGGGAGGGAGCATTTTCCTGCTGTAACATGTGGCTATGATGACGTGCGAAGAAGGGCACGATGTGAAGTCATAGAATTTGGTCAACGTAGCGCTGCACTGTGATACCATTCCCTCTGCCTGCACCAACATTTCAGTTTTCCTGACAATTGTTTGCGATTTCCACCCACGGCATTCAACGCAGCTGCATTTTGGCGTCACGTTTCAGGGAAAGTTGAAAGATTACCGGCAATTTGGACCTCAGTCATAAACCAACATGTCTTGGAATATTTACACTTACAACCCCGAAATAAATTTTCAGTATTTACCATATAAATGTGACATTTGAAAAAATCGCGTTTCTTTTGCGGTTTAGTGTATTTAGTTGCGACTTTTTATCCACTAACTTCTAATCCTAAGTAGACAAAGCCCAAATGAAACGAGTATGAGTTAAAATAACTCAATACTATTTAAAAATCGTAGTATATATATTAGATAATGTGGATCTTTTCTGATTGATTTGCTGAGTCCGGCAGTTTTTATATTTTCTATACAGTATAGTTGTGTATACTAATTACAAACATCGCAGTAATTATTTTCTTTTATGAAAAATGAATTAATATGTCTAACAACCTTTAAAGATTATTTTTTTTTTTTTTTGTAATCTTAGCCAATCAGACCCATCTGCTCTCTGTGAGGTCGTCTCGGTGTTATGGAAGGCGCCATGTTTTTTTTTCATTTTGCTTTCGAAACGTGGTTAAGAAAAATCACAACTTGTTTTTTTAGAAATTGATAATAAAACATTATAGAGAACATTAAAGTTGAACATATTTAATTAACGGAAACAAAAAAAAAGAAAAGAAATTAACTTTTGTAATGAAGTTTAGCTTCACACTACAAACTCTAATTCTTAATCCTTACCTCCAAATTGTAAACTCTAATCTCTTACATTAAATTCTAACTCTAATCTTAACCCCTAAATCCTAACACTATTTTCATTTTCCGATGACGAAAATAGAGGGTTTGAGTTGGTAAAGGTTACTAAAATATCAAGAAAGATGGAGATCTTTAAGTCAAACGGAAACGATCCGACAATGTTTGCAGAAAAGGTGCAACAGCATAATATTTTCGTTTCTCTTCTTTCATTTGATTTGCTTTTTATATAAGAGCTGACAAGGTTGGGATAGTGGGGGTGATAAATGTAATCAAAATCAACAAAAAGACAATGGTGGAGCTAAAATCAGCACCGCAAGCTAACAAAACATCCGTTTATTCTACAATGTTCAACTCACTGCTTATGAATAATAATGAAATGTACCGTTCGAAAATTAAATATTTTTTCACCATGGATACAGTGCAATGTTGGTCACATTGTACAAACAGCGAATGCTCGCGTGTCATCAGACGCCATACTGATGCTGCTAGATTGTGACTCACGATAATTTATAACTTCTAATAGTCTTAATCTGTTATGCTACATCTATTGTTTTGCAGTTCGGTCTTTTTCCTTAAAAAAATATTCTACTTTCTTCCACATATTACAATGATGCGTTAGATCAACACAATGCCCGACTTCCTCTTTACAAATAATTTATATATATATATATATATATCTTTTTAGTTTTGTTTTGTTTTGTTTTTTTTTTATAAAATATTGTTATTTCTGTCAAGAGTACTTTCTCTGTATTATCGTTTCGTTTTACATTCAATATTCAAATTTCAAATCTATTGTTTTATTATCCAATCGAAATACTTCATTACAAATTAGGACGCAATACACACACACACACACACACACACACACACACACACACACACACACACACACACACTCACACACACACATACATACATACATACTGACAGACAAACAGAGTACACATATATACGCACGCTTTTAGAAAGGATGGCTATCTTATCTCGTTTTGCTCTAGCATGTTTTGGAAACTAAGTAATGAAATTACTACATCAGTGCTTTCTAATGTGGTACACTCCACCCATTACGCATAATATTTGCTTTCGAGATATTTTAATTCGCGTGTAGCGGAATACTTTAAATGTTATGTCCATTCGTATGTGTTAAAATGTGTGTTTATGCATGTCAAACAAAATATAAATATATACACAAACCATATATGCATATATATTTACATATATGCAGATAGACAGACAGACAGACAGATAGATAGATAGATAGATAGATAGATAGATAGATAGATAGATAGATAGATAGATAGATAGATAGATAGATAGATAGATAGATGATAGATTTAATCAAAATAAAAAAAAAAGGCAGACTAACATTTTTAATGATCAGTTACAATTGTTTCTGTATGAACTCTGTTTTCAATGCCAGTTCACGTAGAAGTTCCAAGTGAGAATTTACGTAATAATTGCAGCTTTCAAGATGATAGTGACACTTCCTCAGACCTGCATTATGGGGGAGCTCTTACATTGTGCGTCAGACAGACTTTATGTTTTGCATATATCTGCCAGAAATTTGGAAACGACATGCTGCACTGCTCGGTATTCGTGTCGGAAGCTCCATACGAACATTTCAGTTTGGGCGTCAATCTCAGGACATGTACCGAGAGTAATAAAAATCAAACATCCAGTCAACATCGTGGTGTTTGGAGTAATCACTAGTGATTGCGACATTATGCCTCTATTCATCTTCCCACACGGCCTCAGACTCAACACGGAGGCCTACATCAAGTGCCTGGAGGAGGTAGTGCTGCTCTGGTTCAAGAGGGTGGCTGCTGGAAGACTCTGTATCTGGCAACAGGACTCTGCACAATGCCACACAAGCAGGAGAACCCAGTCGTTGCTGTCAGACAATTTCTGCGACAACATCACCCCTAACATCTAGCCACCTAACACCCCAGACTGCAACCCCCTTGATTATTATGTGTGTGTCGCAGTTGAGCGAGAGACCAACAAAACTCCTTGTAACGCCAAAAATGAATTGAAAGCAAGGATTATGTTAGCATAAGGGGACCGTCCAGAAGAGACACAGGAGATTCCAAAGTTGTCTGGAGGCTGTGGTTGAAGCTAATTGTGATTTTATTGAAGAAATTTACTCTTTAGCATTTCGAGAAATTTTTATGTAATTTCGGTAAACATATCTTAAAATGAGATTTCAGAGTTATTTTCATTTTTGTGTAATGTAGACGACATTTTATTCACCGCACCTTGTATATGAAAAGAAAGAAATGCCTGCACGTCCGACAAATTACGAGTATATACTTACAAGCATACGTTTATATGCGCACACATATGTAATTGAATGCATGCGCGCGTGTGTGTGTATATGCATATATGTAAGTATATATTAATATATACAACAAAACAGGAGGCTGGAAAAGTTTTTGGTATTATTTTTGCACTATCACATGTTTCATCAGCTTATAAGTATCAGAAAGTTGTACATTTTGGAAAAATATGTAAGAAATCTCCTATTAGTAATTCTTCAAACAAGAATGCTTATAGAAGTCAGACAGAAACAAATAATGCATTAATTGGGAGTGTCTGTCTGAAGAATTTCTAATAGGAAATTTGTTACATATTTTTCCAAAATGTACAACTTTGTGACTCCTACTAGCAGATGAAACATATGTGATGCTGAAAAAATAATACCAAAATATTTTCCAGCTTCTTGTTTTGTTATAATAACTCTGCAAGCATTATTATTTTAGTGACTTATTTCTTTATTTGATTAAGCGCTTAATCTTTTGAACAATGTGCTCAAATTCCTGTGATGCATCGGTAGGAACTGGAATCCACAAAATCAAAGCAAACCCTCAATTACTTCGGATGATTTCGCGGTGCTTCATTTTCACATTTACAATTAAATATCACAAATGCATTTAAGTTTGATACACAATGACTCTTACTGAAATGTAAAAATAATGAATGAAAATGAAATGAAGTACAATATAGCTATTGAAATATATTGCGTAACATATGTGTAGTTATGTAACTTGGTTTTTGATAGCTGAAAGTGGAAGACGAAACAATAATTATTGCCCTATATCTCTATATATAAAACTGAAATGCGTTTGGACCGCTTGGATCGCTTTCAAAGCCACTACATCCCGTCGGATTCACTCCAAAATTTACAGGGACATGTAAAATGAGGTGACGATGCCCGTGGGCTACCTTAGAAATCCATATCTTAAAAGGTGTCGTTGCTAGGGCCAAAAACCCACTTTGACAAGTCCACTCCCATTCTTTAATGTATCTGTCTTCCTCAACTCACTCACACTATTTCCTCCCTTACCAGCACTTTTTCATTTCTCTATTTCCTACCTTCCTATCACTTTCACTTCGTCAAACGGCGTGCTTTTATGTATCTGTCTGCATTCATAGAGAGAATTATCATCGCCACCCCCAACACATAATCATGACAACAAATATTATGAATCTCGCCATCGCATTCTATTGTCTGCCTGTCAACGGGCCGATCGAGCAAATACAAACAGAACACACCAACCAGCGTTCGTGTTCTGGTGATAACGTAGGTTTTTCGTATCTATTACATTTTAACATTTATTTAGAACCCTGCAAATTTTTCGTGCTAAATTTTCATTTTTTACTACTTTATTATTTTTTCTTAAATTGATGCTTTTATTAAAATTAATTCTAATTGTCTGGGTCAACAGTTCGTTTCCTCGGAGGATATGGAAATTCCTATTACCCGTCAGAGAAATAACTCCAGCAGCTCACAACTATTTCAACAAGGACAAGGTTACCTGCTTACCAGTCGAATTCAGCGTCAATGCTCACGTATGAGAGAGACTCCAACACACACACACATATACATATATATATATATATAATGTGTGCATTATGTGGTCGGTTGAGCTGAAAATATGCAGACCTATGTTAAAAGTGCTGGCAAGTTTGCATGACAACTATTTTTTTTCCTCAAATGAAACGCGTGACCTCTAGGACAAAATTCCTCATCTTATAAAATGTGGCCCCAGTAGACCCGAATGAAATCGAGTTATATTAACCAAAATGTGAAAAGGGGTCTAAATGGGGCTGGAAGGGGATTAAAATTTAAAGGAGCGGGTGTTTAGGAATTTTCTGTTACATCAAGCTAAAAAATTTGCGCCAGCCTTTTAATCGTCAATGTGTTGCCGTCCATGATGAAGAAGTTTTGAATGCTTGCCATGGTGAGTATACTGTCGTGAGAAAGAATCACTTCAAAACTTGGTGTTTAGGGATTTTCTTTTACATCAAGTTCAAAATTTTACGCCAGCCGTTAAACTGTCAAAACGTTGCTGTCCGTCGTTAAGAAATGCCAGCCATGGTGACACTACTATCCTCACATTCTATCCCTTCAAACTTTGGTTTCCAATATTTTATCATTTTTATTCAGCTCACAAGTTCGTCTGTCCCTTTTAAATGTTAGTGTTTTGCTGTCTGCCTTGAAGCAGACCTTTCCGTTGTTACTGCCTGATATTTATGATTGATCTTTCTAAATATTTTATTTCTCAACTTACTCAAGATCTTTTGTTGTTTATAAATGGGAGAGAGACAGATAAAGATAGAGAGTAAGAGAAAGCGAGGGAGAGTCCGAGAGAAAGGAAGAGTAAGAGAGTGGGGAAAGTGAGAGAGAAAGGAGAGAGAAACAATGAAGGAGAATCATCATCATCATCATCCTCATCGTTTAACGCCCGTTTTCCGTGCTAGCACGGGTTGGACAGTTTGACCGGGGTCTGGGAAGCCAGGAGGCTGCACCAGGCTCCAGTCTGATCTGGAAGTGTTTCTACAGGTGAATGCCCTTCCTAACGCCAACCACTCTGTGAGCGTACTGGGTGCTTTTTTCGTGCCGCCTGCACAGGTGCCAGGGGGGCTGGCAGCGGCCACGATCGGTTGGTGCTTTTTACGTGCCACCGGCACAGAAGCCAGTCAAGGCGGCGCTACAATCGGCCACGTTCGGATGGTGCTTTTTACGTGCTGAAAGGAAGCAACAGAAAGTAACAACCACACTCTTACCCGCGCGTAGAGCGGGTCACCTTCAGCTAGTCATATTATATTAATATATTCTTGTCACGATCTGATCCTCTCTGTTGTTGAATAAGCAAATATATATACTGCATTTGATGGCATAAAAGACGTACGGATATATTAGATATATCTCTATTTCAGCAGCACATATTCAGGGGGGGGGGATTAATGCATTAAAACTTATGGGAGACCCAAGACCCGGAGTGATTTTTTTTCTCCTCTTTCTGTTTTATTTTTTCTATGGAAAAGAAATGTACGTTTTATATGCCATCAAATTCGCTAATTACTTCAAGAACATTTTCACAGCACACCCACCTATATAACACCTGCATGCAATTAACATCGACTAACACCTTACTGTTCATTATATGTTACATTGGGTAATTTAAGCTGATCTTTCGTTTTATTTTGAGGGTATTATATTTTTCCCTTGTTAATATTACCAAGAAAAAAACTTACAGATTTTTCTGATTAAAAATAAACGGTATTACGAAGAAATAATCTGGATGAAGCGGAAAAAGAAGGAAGAAAGTTGTTAATCAAGAAAAATAAACATCAAATTATCAGATAATGGGCGCCTATACTTCATGCAGAAAACGCGTGATGTTCGCCGCACCAGAAATGGGATTCGATGAACAGGTTCTACCTGCCTTCAACACGACAGAGACGGTATCCATACCGTTAGGTTTGCACTTCAAGTACAAACATTTAAAGACTTTTGACCTTGAGGCAAGTGATAGAATCTTGGCTATTGCTGCTGTATAAGTATCCAGGTATTATTGCTGCCAAGTATCCAGGTATTATCTTCTCAGTAAACTAGTCCATTTTTTACATTTTATGCTTCTAATAAATTGAATTTACAATGCTCTGCAGGGAGAGATCAGTATCATATCTTATTTCATACAGTTCCTCATATTATTGATTTCATGGGCACAAACTTAGGCAAGATAGTACTGGTCTTTTTTCTTTGCTGCAGATGTTATTTCAGTGCCATATGACATCAGTACAGTTTTGAGACCAGGACCACCAACCTTGCGTAGGAAGTATAGCCTGTCTACATCTCCATTGATGTTGAAGTTTCTTGTAACGCTGAGAAGCTTGCGAGTTCGAACATTTGTTTCATTGGACTCTAGTAGTGAAAAGCTCAGGAGGCCAAACGTAGGGGTGGGGACAGTCATTGCAAAGCTCTTGTGAGCAATATGCTTGTTATAAGCTGAGAGTTCTGATGACCATATTCTCTTTACACTCCTGAAGTATTCATTCCTGATCCACTCTTTCTTTATGGATCCATCACATCTAACATTCTCATCTTGTCCATGATACCAATAACTGTCACCTGACTGTAGAGATAATATTACCAGGCCGTTTATTTTTAGGTTTTCAGAGGAGGGTACAACTTTTTAACGTTTTATGGTCAAAAATGTACATTTTGACTCATCAAATGTCATTCCAGTCTCTATAGAAAATTGGGTAGTGAAGTCCAATTGCTTTTTAAATGCTTGATTTTTGGTTCATACATTTTCAGGTCGCCGACTAATAAAAGATGGGATATACTCTGGATCCATTTATATGGCCTCTATACTTTGTGAACAGATAGGATAATAGGTTTAATAAGCGGATGAAGATAAACACAGGCTATCACCCTGAAAATGCCTTTTACGTAGTGAATGCTATCCGGTTCAGTTTGCTCTTTATCACTCCTAAGGAGCAAAGTGATGTATCAAGTCTTGGCCAGGAGTTCAATAGCACACACTAGTGGTTGCCGGACTTTGGTTAACTGGCTTACTAGTCCAACCATAATACAGTTAAGTTCCTGTGATTTTTACTGTTTTACCTAGATCCTTTTGTTAATTAGTAGTTACTGTATGCAGTCCCACACCTCCTTCTTTCCTCTAGTTTGCTCAGGTGTTATAATGCTGCTGCTGGTACAAATTGAGGTACTCAGTGTAAAATTTGTACAGGATGTTCTGGCAGGCTGTTGGACGGTAATTTTTAGCAAGGGTGTTTTGGCTATTCTTGGAAATGAAGAGAATAGTTGCAGTTGGTTGCCATTCAGGCAGTTCTTATATGCCCTTGATACTTTCTCCATGCAACTGTATAAGATCTCGCCAATAAAAATTGAAATTCTTCGGCCACTAGCCTGTTATGAGCTCTGGGTCTGGGGATTTCTTTTTAGATATTTTCTTTAGCACCGTTTCCAGTATTTCGGCTTCTTTTCATATTGCTCTTGCTGTACATGTTGTGTACTACTCCTGCTTCAGTTCTTTTAGCCATACAACTTCTTTATTGAATACATCAACTTGTATGTATGTATGTATGTATGTATATCTATATATATATATATATATATATATATATATATATATATATATATATATATACATACATACACACATATATATATATGTATGCATGAATTATCTATGTATGCATATATTACGTATATATGTATGCATATAAATGTTCGTATGTATGAATGTATACTAAATGCATAGATGTGTTCATTTGTGATCAAAAAATTGTTTTTACAGTTTAGGGAAAGTTTAAGTGTAAAAATAAAAGAATAGTTTTAAACTGTTTTATAGTTTTCTCATTGTTTCGACCGAACACAAACAATCCGTATCTGAACAAGGTGAAAAGAGCCATGAAATTAAATCTGAGTATTTCTATAGAGCTGTAATCGGCCAAGTAAATGTACGTGACCCGCTTAAGGCAATAAATATTCGTGATATATTGCGGAAGATACGTAGTTCGTTGGCCAATAACCTTCAATTATAACCATGTTTTAATTGTTAGGATTTTGTTTTTTAATATAATCAAAACTTAAATGAAGCTCAAGGCGCTTGCAGTTGAAACATGAACGAAAATCTTTTCAAGAAATTGCAATTATTTCCATAGTTTTTTCAAGCTCTTCAATAATTGTTGAACGTATTAAACTGGTTCAGGGCAATAAGGAAAAAAAATTAAAAAATATAAACAAGATTAAATTATTAGTTTTGTTAAATTATTTAGTTATAAAAATATTTCGTTCCTGGATCTTCGATCGGAATATATTTTTCTGCTTTGCTGTATAGATTTTTATTTTAGACTAGGGCCATTCAGTTCACTCTCACAGAGGTTGTCATTAGTAAAGGCATAATGGTAACTTCATGTCACTCCAGTCCCTTCCTCAGAAAAGGTAAGTTTTGTGAATAATCAAAAAGAAATCAATAATTATTTTATGTAGCAAGGCGAAGAATTAGCAGAATCGTTCGCGCACCGGGCAAAAGGCTTAGCGGCATTTCGTCTGTCTTTGCGTTTTGAGTTCAAATTCATCTGAGGGAGACTTTGCCTTTTATTCTTTCGGGTTCAATAAAATAAGTACCAGTCGAGCACTGGGGTCAATGTAATCGACTTATTCCCTAAACATAAATTGCTGGCCTTGTGCCAAACTTTGAAACCAATATTTATTTTGTGTGGTAAAGAGCGATGTAGTTTCAATGTTTCCGTATGCCGAGAACAGTACCAATGTCAACGGTTCTTATCTCACTCTTTCCGTTCAAGTGGAATGTCGTAATATTCTGTCACTTATACGCCATGGAAACTAAGTAACCGGCCCTATGAGTCCTAGGAAGCGTGACAGCAATGTCCAGAGGTTAACAACAACAACAACAACAATAGTAATAATAATAATAATAATAATAATAAAATAATAATAATAATAATAATAATAATGCCGCTGCACCTTGACAAACATTCATCTATTTTCTATTGGTGATTGGAATTTAGTTTCGACTTTTAGATGAAGCTATTTTCGATCGTAACCAAAGCCTTTTTTTACCTTCTTCCCGCCCCCTATAATTTTCCAGTTATTAATAAGAAATTCTACAAGTGAATAAGCATGTGAAAAGACCACCAGACTTACTTTAATGCTTCCACTGTCCAGTTCCAAATCTATATCCATTGATCTGAGATCAAATCCCACTACAGGATAAAACAGTCAATAACTAGTTTAAATCAGGTAACTATACTCTAAACCCAAGAAACATTCAGCGAAAGTAAAAGAGCAAATATTCATTGTTTAGCATGTCAGGAAACAAAGCAGAAGGTAAGTTCCCATCATCCTAAGAACTAAACCGACTTCTTATTCCTGTTTACTAATAATCGTGCGAAAATTTATCAACAACTATTGCTCCCTTCAGATAACAAAACTCAGCATTTTTGCTCAATTGTTCTGTATTGTACAAACAAGGGGTGCTGAAAAGTTCCAGGCTCTAAGGGTTTCGCGATAAGCCTAATTGGAGGCCCAACCTTCCGAGTTCTTTAACAGAGCTTAGAAAAACTAAAGGACTGCTGCAATAGGTGTGAATCTGAGAGGGGAATATGTTGAATAAAATTAACTGATCCACCTGTATTTTCTTTTACCTAAAGCCGGGAACTTTTCAGTACCCGTCGTATGTCACTGTAAATTATCAATTCTCAATGAACACCCTAATCCTCATTCTCATCCCACAATGTAGATTTATCTGTAGTTGTGGGATGGTTAATTGCAATTAATGCTGTCTGTTGTTAGTTGAAAGATGACGGACAGTTAATTTGGTGAATGCTGGTTTAAACTGATTATTTGAGAATCAAAAGTGTACATCTATGTTCGAGATGATATGAGAGCGTTATGTGTTCTATGTAGAAGGTTCTATGTATGCTATGAGAAAATGTGGGTGGGTCGTGTAGGTCATGTTAAATATACAGGATACTAGAAGGCACACTTAATTACTCCATTCGCGACATAGTGTATTGTAGGTATGTTGATGCTTATAATATATTGTCTTAGCGACATTAGAAGTAGTTTGCTACCCAGTATTCTGGGGTTTTATCGTTGAACCCCATGTCAGCAAGCAAAATTATGATCAAAAGTATTTTACTCGTCTTTTTTTGTAGGCATTGCGTATTTTAGACTACATTAACCAATGAGACCTTACCATTTTTAAGACAGGAGGCTGTAATTTGGTTGGATTTAATTTAAGTAGCATTTTACTGCTATTTCTAGCAGGTAACTACACAGAGGCTCCTTTAGGTGAGGTGAGTGTTTGTGGTATAAATGGGCAACGGGGTTTAGAGGCAAAACTTTTGCAGATGTCAATAGTCTTTAAAATAATATATGTGTGTGAAGGAGACAAAAACCGTTGTATCTACAAAACTGTAAATAGCATGGTAGTCAGTGTAGCAGCATGAATCTCTGTAGAAATTTCAAGATAGAAAAGTGTTGGGTAACGATATCAAGGATGATTATTTCTAAAGCTCTTGAGGGGTGAATATAAGAGGGAATGGTATATATGATGCAACATCTCTTAGATTTGCTGAACTTAAAACTTCTTATAATTTTTTACACATCTTGCTGATTTCTATATCCAGGCCTTTATTATTAGCCATCTTTTCTGTGACTTTCGTGAAGGTGTTTCTTCCATGTGTAACATGATGATCGAAATAATACCAATGGTTATTGAAGCTATGGGACTCGTGAAGAAGGACATGGAAATGTTCATCACCCGTATCACAGACGGCGCGAATAGGTACGCAGTTAAGAAGATCGTACAACTTGGATTAGATCACATACTACAGAGAGTGTTGTTATCAAGTGGCATCCTCCCTATGACATCTCATGCCCTGCAGGATACTAAAGCCCTACAGGATACTAAAGCAGGAAGTACAAAAGGAATAATAATAATTATAGTTTTTATTTAGACATAAGGTCAGCAATTTTGAAGAAACTCTTAGACTGTTACTTTGATTTATTGACCCCGGAAGGCCGAACTCGGAGGATTTAAACACAGAATGCAAAGAGATGGAACAAATACCACAAAGTACTTTCCAGATGCTCTTACAATTCAGCCAAAGCACGTCCTATATTTCTGAAATAAGCAAAAGGTCGCAAATTAAAGGTAAGAAGTTACTCAGTTGCATCGATCTCAGTACTTGACTGGTTGTCTATTTTATTGAAGACGGAGTGATTAAAGACGAAGTTGACTACGATGGACATAGAATGCCCTTAGGGAACAGAATATGCAATACCAACGGTAAAAAGAAAATTAACAATATGAAACGCACCAATACGTATAGCTCAATAAACTGTGTACGGGGATACCGATATTTCGTTTGAGTTATTAACTTTGAGATACATAGTGTGGCCAAGAGAGTTAGCAGATGCAACAGCAAAACAGCAACATTCACACAGACGTCAAAAAAGTGTAAAAACTATTTTCGAAAACAGCAGTTTTAGTTGTGTTAGTGAAACGAAAGAAAAAAAATTGGATATGTACAGTACATGCAAAAGAGAGTGGTTTGACAAAATTGTCAGACTATAGAAAGTCATATATTTGCGCATATTAAAAATAGTGAGAGATTTCAGTTGCTTTCTCAGTGGACGGAATATGCTCTTAATTATGTGTTGCGAGAAGTACTCGCCGTTTCACGTGGTGAAGTCCTGCTGAACTATATGCCTGATAGTGAGAATAGAGACCACAATGAGAAAGCAGCTGAAACTGTGATACACCAGCCCGTATATTTGTACTAAATGTACATGTACATGGGCAAAATTAAAGCAAAGGTAGTACTTTGGGGCATCGGCCACAACGCTGACCTCGGGTTTGTTGTTGCCTTTGTATCGCTATATGAAAAGGTGATCTGTGCAGAGGTCAATAGAGGAGATATATTGTGGTGAGGTTGAGTTAATTTACAAGTTCTAACGATCTTTGAATATCGCAGAGCTTACCCACATGAAAAAAAAACAGAAACAAAAGACGTGAAACAAATGGTATTGAGCAAAAAGCTAAGTTGTTATTGTTAAAATTGCAAGAAAAGCTTAAAAGCTGGAAGAGTAGTAGACAATGGAAATCAACATACTTCAATCTTCAGGGTATCATCGGTCACAATTCCAGAAACTGATGTCACCAATCTCACCAACGATTGTAGCTCCGAGAGCAACTGGAAAACACGCCTTACTTTCTGTCCCAGAAACGAACGACGTTGAATATCTCCATCGGCTTGTGATGAACTGTCGTGGTGGTTTGTTTTTTGTTTTTTTTTGGTGGGGGGAGACGAAAAGAGTTAAGCTTCCAGTTGAGACCATCAAATGTAAAATATCCCGAAAAAGACAAATGAACCTAAGGGTGACCAAAAGTTCAAAGTATTTCCTAAAAGTCTGACTCGCAGAGTCTTCGTCAAACTGCAAATAGAAAACGAACGACTAATAGATGGCCTAACTGAAGTACAAGAATATTTTGAAAAAGACAGACTGAAAATATGCGTAAACGTGATACCACTAAGTAGAACATGACAGAGACAAGCTGGCTCGAGACAGTAATATGATTTTTAATCATTGCTCTACATAAACTACCGAGACGTGAACCCTTTCTTGCTCTTTACCAGCACTCGAATTTTCGGGATGAAAGATTTCCAGTAACTTCACAGAATAGAGAAGAGAAGTAATTAGAGTTTTGTAGCGCTCTAATCCAATCAAAGCAAAATGAAATTTTCTGATATCTTGATTAAATATATAGTGTGATCTTTCATAAACTTTCTTGTTATTCTGTTTCCTTTATTACACTTTTAAGCCACCTGTTGTATAACGTCTGCACTTCGACGACTCATCTTCTCACCCATTCTATATAACTTTGTTCATCCTGTTCCATATGTATCATAGTCCTAATCTCTTTAGTATATATATGAGACCTTTGTAGGTGATAAATTATTATCATCATCATCATCATCATCATTATTATTATTATTATTATTATTAGTAGTAGTAGTAGTAGTAGTAGTAGTAGTAGTAGTAGTCTTGTTTTGTAGTGATTGTTTTTGTTGTTTTCGTCATCGTCATCATCATCATCATCATCGCCACCGCCACCACTACCATCATCAGTATCATCATCATCTCCCCCACTTCGGTAAGTATCACACGTTAACAAGGAGAGGAAATGTAATTATGCGACGTTCAGGATTTTATTAAGAGTGTTAGCGGCGTAAATGAATGGAATAATTGGCTTCAATTAAGACTCACAATCTACTTGTTGCTGATTAATCTTACTAGAAGCTTATGCCTTGTTCTACAGCACTTATCATAATTCAGTATATTTGAAATCTAAAGAGACCTGGAGACAAAGGAATTTCAATAGTGATGGACAAATTGCAGAGCTGTGCTTAACTGCATCCGCTTTCTTTTGAGATCAAATCTTGCCGAATTACTAATCTACAACTGAGAATGATTTAATCCAGTGGTTCTCAACCGGAGTCCATATGGCCCCTGAGAGTCCATATAAAGTTTGGGGGGCGGAGAAGAGGGGTCCACGCAACAAAACAGTAAATTGAAGATACGCAATAGTATTTTAAGTGCCCCTGAAAAAAATGTTTGCTTTAGATATATGTATGGATATATATTGCAAGAAACCGCTACGTTTCTTTCTCTTAACATTCTACCTAGTTTAATCTATACAAGTTAATGTGTGAAAAACAAAATAGGAATTTTGAAAGAAGTTTCTATAAAACTAATTTTTAAACATCGAATGGCTATGGGAGTCCACCAGAATAAAACTGTAATCAAAGGGGTCTATAAGCAACAAATGGCTGAAAACCCTGATTTAACCGATGATACCCAGTTCCATAATTTAAGGCCATGTGACTATTAGAAATCTAGAATTTTAACCTTTCGTCTATTGATTTTTTTGATTTTTTTTGTATTTTGTTAGAGATTTTTCTTTTTTTTTTCTAAGTATGTATTAAAAGGTAAATGGTGTGTTGTGATATTTATAGCCCTATCGGCAGCATGAGATAATAGTGTCAGTTACGCCAATATTTTAATCTTTATTTATCTTTTCCTTTCTTTTATCTTAAAAAAACTGAAAGTCTCTAGTGGAACAGTTAAGTTTCAATATGATTAATTCGATTATTAATAAAACAGTAATATGAGATTTTTTCAGAAAATCTGTAGTTAAACGTTGTCATAAACTACCTTCCCGGCCCCAGCAGACAAAATGGAAAAGGTGTTGCCCCGGAGGATGGCGAGGGACATGCACTAAAACTGCCACTCTGATTCACGGGGCTCGCACTTGCGGACAGCCATCTGCGCTCCAATAGCAGTGAGCAGGGATAAAGCCCGGGAACTAAGAACGTCGGAGGTCTCCACTACCAAAGGCTCGATCATAAACCTGTCGGAGAGCGACCGATACTTAGACTGCTTGCTTTTCTCAGCCTGACAAGCAGCGGAGCCTGGGCTGGTAGCTGACTGCACCAAGTTGCTTACTACAGAAGGTATCATAGCATGGGGCATCCCAAACGAGGGGACTGCCACCACTTTCATCCTCCCCTTCACCCTTATTCTGTTTTAGGATTAAGCAGTCCGATGTTTACCTAAACATTACAAACTTATTGGGAAGGAATATTTCACCCATACAAGACAGGTAAAGAGAGAATGTGAAACCCAGTTGGATTTGAACTCAGGACGTAAAAGGAAGTGAGGAAAACATTTAATTCGTTACGCTAAAGTTACTGCCTGTCACATTATCATCCACGTCTCATTTTTAAATCTATCTATCTTTTATCTTTTACTCGTTTCAGTCATTTGACTGCGGCCATGCTGGAGCACCACCTTTAGTCGAGCAAATCGACCCCGGGACTTATTCTTTGTAAGCCCAGTACTTATTCTATCGGTCTCTTTTGCCGAACCGCTAAGTGACGGGGACATAAACACACCAGCATTAGTTGTCAAGCAATGCTAGGGGGACAAACACAGACACACAAACACACATACATATACATATATATACATATATACGACAGGCTTCTTTCAGTTTCCGTCTACCAAATACACTCACAAGGCATTGGTCGGCCCGGGGCTATAGCAGAAGACACTTGCCAAAGATGCCACGCAGTGGGACTGAACCCAGAACCATGTGGTTGGTTAGCAAGCTACTTACCACACAGGAACAACTTCCACAAAACTAAGTTTTTGCTTGTTTACATGAGATTTATTGTTTTTCTCAATGGATCTGCTTTATTATAAAGCTGTCAGCTAGTCACATCGATGAAAATCATGGAAATCACCAAATGATATCGCATATCCGGCAACTGTTGTCAAAATTTCATTTCTTCTACCGCTGTATCGTTGTTAACTAAACCAACATGGCGTTTCACAAGAAACGACAGAATAAAGTAACCAACTAATTAATGACTGTTATTTTGTGAAATCTCTCGTTTTTGGTTTTATATTTAACATTATCTTGCTTCCTCGTAATTTCAGATATGTGAAATTCGTGCCAGATTCTATCAGTTTCCAAGCAAAACAATACAATTACAGCATGCTATCGTCAGACATGAGAGAATATATAGAAATAACAAAACAGAAGCATACCTTATGAGACTTTATCTGCGTGAGCGTTCTGAAATAATGAATTGGCGATAAAAAAAGAATTTAGCTTTTTTTTTTCTCTAAACACCCAATTTATCGATTCAAGGGAGCATTATTAAAAACCTCATTTATGTGTGCATATATATACATACATACATACATACATATATATATTGCGTGTGTGTGTGTGTGTGTGTGTGTAGGTATGTATATTTCTGCATTTATTTTTTCTTTCCCTGTTCTTTCTATTGCTATATTTTCTCTTATAAGGAACAATGAACCATTAGAAACCTAGAAATTCCGTGTACGACAGTATAAATGAAAAAAAAAAAAACAGTCAAGATATGAACGGATTATGTACGTGTATGTATGCGTGTATGTATGTATGTATGTATGTATGTATGTATGTATGTATGTATGTATGTATGTATGTATGTATGTATGTATGTATGTGTATGTATACATGTGTGTGTATGAGTGTTATATACGATCTAAATTTTCAACAATCCAAACCATTCGTTCGACAGATTATTTTGTTTATTCTCTCTCGTTAAACTTACAATAGACATTGATATACATTTATACTTAGATACAAATGAGTATGTATATGTTTGCAAGCATTATTGCATTGTGTATTTTATATAAATACATGTATATATGGATTATGCATTTGCATGTTTATATGTTTGTGCGTGTCCTTATTTCGAGTCCATAACTATTTCTTTTCCATTTTTGTTTCCTGAAAATTACTTGGAAAAAGTTTTTGAAAATGTATTGCAAATTAGTGAACCATCACAGTTTCTGCAATCTGATATGTGAGGCAGTATTCAAGAGCACGAATACATAAAATCATATATACCTATATAGACTTAGCTTGTGATTATGTATGTATGTATGTATGTATGTATGTATGTATGTATGTATGTATGTATGTATGTATGTATGTATGTATGATTGCATGTATGTATGTATGTATGTATGTATGATTGTATGTATGTATGTGCTGGAGTGCTGAGACCCCTTCGGTCATGACTGACCATGGGATTGCACCTAGAAAGTTACCCTCCCAGGCACAAGTCCGGGCAAGGTTGTTTATGGAAGATCAGCAGTCGCCCATGCATACCGTCCTACCCTCTCCACGCCACCAGTGCTATCCAAGGGAAAGGCAAAGGCCGATACAGCTTAGCACCTGTGACGTCGTAACTCATTTCTACAGCTGAGTGAACTGGAGCAACGTGAAATAAAGTGTCTTGCTCAAGAACACAACACGCAGCTCGGTTCGGGATTCGAACTCACAACCTCACGATCGGAAGCTCGACTATCTAACCACTGAGCCATGTGCTTTCACATGTATGTATATCTATATATATATGCGTACACACACGCGCGCACGCACACATGCATACATACATTATATATATATCGTCAATAGTACATATATCCGAAAAAAAGAAGTACACTCTAAAGCATTAGAGCAGTAATAATTTTTTTAGGAAATTAAAATTTATGGCCGATCATAGAGTGACTATTGGTTTCGCATCTATAAATCGTTTAACAGTATAGGTGACACGTGAGACTCAAATGGCTGAAGGCGCATAACTTCTCTACAACTGGAGGAAGAAATACGTAACGATCGGTTGGTTTTGTAAACAGAAAATAACTGCCCGTGCTACGAGCGGGATGGGGTTAACTCCTTACCCCGGCTCCGGCCATGCTGATATTCGAAGGGGCGGTCGTGGAGCTCTTCAACAAATGGTATATTCCAAGCCTGAAGTGGGAAACGTTTTAGATGCAGGCATTGACTGAATACTCCTTTCTTGGAGTTTAAAAAGGACCCCGGGTCGAACGTGTTTTTTAGGATTCTTGTTCTCTCAGCCAACCAAAGCTTACTCCGTTTGCTCCTGTTTATATAAGCCCCTAGTTGTCCAATGAGCTTCCATTTAATTAAGTATCGGCTTCCTTCCTCTTTTAAACGTCATACGTGGCTGCCCAAGGACGTGATGTTGCACCTTTCCAGTATCCTAAAAGAGGACTTGTGGTTGTTCAGATGTTGCTTAAAGGGGGGCGTAGTTGAACCGATATATTTTTGTGTTTATGTATTGGATGTGCTACCACCGACGATGTTTCTTTCGTTAACTCCGCGTCTGGTGTTGTTTTTGTTACTGCTGGTGTCCACATTCAGGAATATCAGCACTGGCAGCGACTTCATCGTCATTATTATTATTATTATTATTATTATTATTATTATTATTGAGTGAGAGAGTAGCACATACCATCAAAGCAACACTGGGGTAAAAAAAAAATGATAAAAGTACACCAGGCAGATGCCGTTAAAACCTCATGTGCTCGACGTGGTGACCTCGTATCAAGATAAACAGGGCATGAACTTGCAAGTGGG
Source organism: Octopus sinensis (assembly GCF_006345805.1). NCBI lineage: Eukaryota > Metazoa > Mollusca > Cephalopoda > Octopoda > Octopodidae > Octopus > Octopus sinensis. The sequence continues at coordinate 92,179,935 of NC_042999.1, forward strand.
AGACAAAATTTTCTTTAGGTCGAGTAGCCCATCGCGCTCAAAAGGTCCCTGAATAAGGATTGTTTAAGGATGATGAACAAAACACCCCTATTTCCAGGGGTGAATTATTCAATTGAATTAATTGAATTAATCAAACTGCAAACGATCCCTCTGAACAAATGGCTATCAAGCTCCCCCACTACTACTGCTCGCGATCAGAGATGCACATATCGAATTGAGCAGAATATTTGCAGTAGCCCAAGAGCAAACATGTATGAGCTAATACTTCCAATCAGTTAAGATCAGTAGCCATGAAAGCAACGGCCTGATACTGCATTAATGTTTGGTTTTTATTATTATTGTTGTTGTTGTTGCTGTTGTTGTTGTTGTTGTTGTTGGTATTATTATTATTATTATTATTATTATTATTATTATTATTATTATCATTATTATTATCTTATTATTATCATTAGGCGGCAAGCTGTCGGAATCGTAAACACGCCGGAAAGAATGCTTCGTGGCATTTCTTCCGACTTTACGTTCTTAGTTCAAATTTCTCCGAGGTTGTCTTTGGCCTTCATCCTTTCACTATATATGATACAAATACCAGTTGATTACAAATACCAATCGATTACTCCCCACCACTAAAATTTCAGGCCCTGAGGCTTGAATAGAAAGATTATTATTATTTTTGTTGATGTTGTTGCTGTCGTCGCTGTCGATGTTGTAGTAGTACGTATCTAATAGACATACGCATATATCTCTATAACTACTTAGATTACTTTCTGCTTAATTTGGTGCTTTTAATGAACACTTATACCTGAAGCTCTATAAAATTTTGTATTACCATATGTCTATACGTATATATATATGTTTGAGGGTGTTTGTATATGTGTTTGTCTGTGGTGTATATTGTGCATATCAACATAAACAGATGTATCATATATATATATATATATATATATATATATATATATATATATATATGATGTATGTATGCATGCATGTATGTATGTATGCATGAGTATATATAATATACATATATATATGCATACACACACAAACACAGAAAAAGATGCGCGCACACACACACACGGTCTACGCATGTATTAGTGCGACAGATGTTTACATGATTTAACATTATCAGAATCAAATCAAAAGTTATTAAAGTTATTATATACGTACACACGTATGCTTGTCCATAAACACACATGCACATACATATATACACACACATACATACATACATACATACATACATACATACATACATACATACATACATACATACATACATACAAACATACATACATACACACAAACACGCGCGCGCATATATATATATAATTGGGAATAATCAAAGCTACCTCTTTTTTTATATATATTACAGCTGTGTGTTCTCAAATTAAAATCAAAGTTCAATTATTTTATTTACATCACGTATAATTTACATTTCACTACGAAATGTAAAGTTACACCCAAATGCTAACAACTAGCAAAGAAATTACATCTCTCTTGAGATGGAACTTTTTTTCTCTTTTCTTTTCATTTTTCAGTTTTCAGAGTAGACTCAACATGCTGCTAGTGTTTACTGTACTGCTCTCTGTCTAGTCATGTAACACTGCACATTACAGCTGTTTCCTTTTAGCTACACTTTATTCACTCCGCTCATTTGAGCCCCGCCATTCATGTACATAATATTACATATCAAGCGGAATACGCTTACTTTGATACTTTGATAGGTTTCGGCCATTATTGGCCCAGGCCATGTCTAACTTAATAGCACCACCTTACTTCATTTATTTCTCTGCTTTTGTAGCTCTTCCACATCCCATTGCCCATATTTTGCTACCATGCAATATCACGTTCGTAAGTATTATATAATCTGCCTTTTTTACTCGGAAAGGTAATCCTTTTGATGCCAACACAAGTAATAGTTCTCAATAGTTCTCTGACCTTTTTCCATCCGCTCTTTCCTGGCTACTTCCCAGAAGCTGCCAACTAATTCATTCGAACGAATTTATTTCATTACTAATCTTATTCATTACTTCTCTTCTGTTCTCCGCAACGTACAGAATCTTTCTTCTCTACCATCTTACTTATACCTTAAATGCCTCTCTTGTGCAACCATAGCTAACCTTAGGTAACTTTTCTGCATATCGTGTATGGCCACTTCTCAGAGGCACTAACTTCTGCATTTATTCTTGCTAACTAAGACTTTGTCTTTTCTAGATTTAGCCCTCTAAATTCTAGGTTCTGCTTCCATATTTGATCCATTTTTACTCAAGTTGTTGACTGATTCAGCTACAAAATCTACGTCAGATGCTTATAGGAGTGCACGAGTTCTCACATAGAAAGTGTTTTTAACTCTTCTGCTATGGCACTGCTATGGTTCATGAACGATGATTCACTCCTAAAAACATGCTAAATTCTTTACTGAGCTCATTCTTAATTCTCACCTAAAAGATAGTGCCACTATACATGCCTGCTATACTCTCACAAGCCATTTATCTGCATTCAGTTTCTTAGCGACCATCAACTTACAACAGATCTAGGCATCTTATCAAAGGAATTTTCTAGTACAATGAATGTTAGGTTTATAAATCTTCTTGAATATGAATGTCTGAAACTGTCTCACAAATAACAGAGCATCCCGCGTACTCATCCTAGAGTTCTTTAAACAAGTTCTCTTTTTAAATGACTACTACTTTCATAATTTAATCCACTAGTTTAATACATTTGTAATTGCCTGTTTGTAGAGTATTGGTTTGGCACTTTTACCAGTTGACCATGATACTATCGCCGTAGAAAATAGCTTCCTATACCACCCTAACCTTGGTGACTATTCGAATGGCGAACAGGCGTCCAACTTCCACCATTTTCAGCAACTCCGAGACAATCTCTCATCTATTTTTAATGTCTTTAAATTCTTCATGAACCATTTCAGCATACACATATCAACTCCAACAACAGATACTTCCGCTGAATCTGTTCTAGTAGTCACTCACTCTCTCTCTCTCTCTCTCTCTCTCTCTCTCTCTCTCTCTCTCTCTCTCTCTCCTTTTGATTCAGTAAGTACTCGAAGTAGCATTCCCATGCCTCTTTCGTCTTAATATTGAATAGCGCGCCAATATCATTCCTTACACGCACACACACATACACACACATATTTTTGTATGTGCATGTGTGTGTGTGTCTGTCTGTGTGTGTGTGTGTATGAATTTATTGTACATTTCTATGGACACAATTCACAGGATTCAAAACTCACTCCAGGTTAAATGTATTTAAGTATGCAATACAGGAGTCATACACATAACACATTGTAGTAATTGCTTGACTAATTCTTTTCACAGGAAGGTAATTAAGACTGGAACACAATTATTTACATATAATAGGTATTAGCAGGAGTTTTATTTATGCTGAACTCAAAAACTAGAAATTCTGTCAATGATATTAACCCGAATTTAAATTTAACTTTATTTAGAGTATGTAGTATCAAATGTTTCTCAACATCTTATTATAACCGATTCCACTATCATTTACTCTTTATCTATTTTACTTGTTTCTGTCACTAAACTGCGGCCATGCTGGGACATTGCCTTGAAGAATTTTTACCCCAATACTTATATTTTTAAGCCAGGTACTTATAAACTCACCAGCACCGGTTTTCAAGCGGTAATGGTGGGACAAACACAGACACAAGGACACACAAACATAGAAACACACACACATACACACGCACGCACCACACACACACACACACACACATACACACACACACACACACACACACACACACACACACACACACACACACACACACACACATACGACGGTCTCCTTTCAGTTTCCATCTACCGCTCATAAGGCTTTGTTCGGCCCGAGGTTATAGCAGAAGACACTTGCCCAAGGTGCTACGCAGTGGCTCTGAACCAGAAACAATGTGGTTGTGTAGGAATCTTCTTACCACACAGCCATGCTTGCGCCTATTGGTGACTTGGGACGAAATGTTCCAAGGAATAAGAGTTGTCAATCTCAACTCTGTTACTGTGTACATCAAACGATTATATAAAAAACAGAACGTGAATTGGTTAAAATAGGGTCCACAAGCTTCAGCCTGCTGGAGCCTATAAGATGGTAGTTAAAGGAAAAATCCAGTTATTTCACAACAGTCATAAATTGTGAAAAACATATTAGCTGTTTGTTAATACCGGAAAATTGTTATAAAACATAAAAGTACTTCTAATATGGTAAAATTGTAATACAAAAATATAATGTAAAGTTCGGACTATGCTGGAATTTAATGAATACACAATATATGTGGGCGTGTGTATGTGTGTGTACATACACATATAAATACATACGTATACAAACAAACATGTGTGTGTGCGCGTGTGAGAATGCATGACCTAGTGGTTAGGGAGATCGTGGTTTCAATTCCTAGACCGAGAGGTGCGTTGTGTTCTTGAGCAAAATACTTCATCCCATGTTGCTCTACGATCACTTTGACTCCTGACGCGTCGTACATCATGCACCTGTTCACATCGAGTTGATGAAGGGAGTGAGCTAATGTATAACAAATTTGATCACTATAAACACATCATTTGTGCAGGTCGGACGGCAAAAGCTGAACACTCAAACGTCGTCTTCGATGGAATAGCCAATCGTATGTGTATGTATGCCCATCGTATGTGTATGTATGTATATGTATGTATATAGATATATAGGTAGCTATTCAGAGTTCTGACATGGCAGTTGGCAAGCGACTTCATCTAAGACAGTGAGTTGACTCAGCAACTGTTACATCTTAGATGACTTATGCTAGATTAAAAAAAAATATTACATTCATATTCATTTATTTCTTAATAGTATTCTATAATTCTATATAAAGTTATTTGGTATTGAAAGCATGACTCTATTCTGTAATCATGATCTTTTTATTTGGTGCTTGTTTTATTTATTTATTTTTTTTTTTTGCATTTTGCATGACCTCCCCACGCGAAAATACGAAGACGAAAAAAACTTGATAAAAAAGATAAACTAGCAGACAGTTGTGTTTCCAATACACGTTTAAAAGAAAAGTTGTAACCATGTGTATACGAACGTGTATGTGAGTGCATGTGTATATATGCACGTGTGTATATATATATATATATATATATATATATTATATACACATATATATGCATATACATGTGAATCTCTTTCTCTCTCCCCTATATATATATGTATAAATATATGCATATGTGTGTGTGTGTGTATATATATATAGAGAGAGAGATAGAGATATAATTGTATACATAGATATATCTATGCACGCACACACACACATACAAACACAAAAACTCACATACACACACAGATACACACACACATATATATGAACTGAGAAAATACGTGTGCGTATGTGGTTTTTAAAATTTATGCGTATATGTATGCGTGATTTATAAGGTTCTCAAGAACACATCAGAATACATTTCAATTCGTTTAAAGTAAGTATATACAACGCACAAAAAGTGTGAAAGAAAAATCACAATTTTTTTAATATATTTCTCGGAGCGACATGTCAAATGTGAAGAAATATAATGGAATGAGCAAACTTTGATACACCAAAGAAAGGAAATATATTTAATCCTTACCTGACTTACCATTTCTGTGACAGACATTGTACCTAAGATCATTCACTTCATCAGTGAACATATAACAGTTGGACACGCGTGATTGGATATATAAGCGAGCAAACAAACGAATATCGCCCTTTAAGGCGGCAGTGAATATTCTAAAACGTGCTCAATATGGGAGAAAATTCTTAGAAGCAATTTCGATGTAGCAATAACTCAAAAGAACCCAACGGACTGCAAATCAACTCAGCTGTCCTTTTCTCTCTCCCACCTGTCTTCCTCTCCCTCCCTTTCTCTTTTTTCTCTGTGTATATAATACATACAGTTGCAATTTACAAAAAGCAAAAGAGAGGTGCATAAACAACAAACAGGTGTATTAGTTTGATATACGGGGAGGTGAGAAAGTCTTTTACGTTTCGAGCCTACGCTCTTCAACAGAAAGGAACACGATGAAATAAACATGCATATACATACATACGTGTGTATATAATATATATATATATATATATATATATATATATATATATATATATATATATATAGGCGATGTCATGCTCTGTGATAAAAATCTTGCTTCCCAACCAGATGGCTCCAGGTTCAGTCTCACTGCGTAGCACCTTGAGCAAGTGTTTTCTACTATACCTTCATGCCGACCAACGCCTTGTGAGTGGATTTAGCAGGCGGAAACTATATGTATTCGCTTGCCCTTTATGTATATATATATATATATATATATATATATATCGACGACAGCTGGAGATTTCAACGGGACAACTTAATGAAGACCACTGACCAAATTTGTGGCTGGTGCAAAGTCTCTACCAGACTTAAGGTGACATGGTAGTAAAACAGTGGAGAAGACAGAGCCATTAAAGAGAAGAGACAGGTCTGGAAGAAAGGTGGTAGGAGAGAGCTATATCATATAGTTGAAGGGAAGCTAGGAGACAGGTATATTTAGCTAGGGGAGAAGCAGAATGGAAGAAATTTGACAACGTTCTGCGGCGTATGTACTACAGGCTTGAGGTGTTTCGGGTTGTAAGGCAGTGTGTCAGCGAAAATCGTAATGTAGTAGGAGAGTGGTGCGTTCGCATGGATGATGGTTCACTTGCAGTTAGCGATTCTGCAAAGAAACAGACTTGGAAGTGCTACAATGAAAAGCTGCTAAATGTAGAGAATGCATGGGAGAAGGAGGGTCTGTCTAATATAGACCGAAAAGGGCAGAGGGACTAGCTATCCGAATCGACAGTAGCTTGATAGATAAAGCAATTAAAGATATGAAGACAGGGAAAGCCACTGGTCCATCAAGAATCACCATTGTGATGCTTAAATCAGAAGCCGGAATCATCTTGGTTAAACTGACAGCCCCTTATGATAGCCGAGTCAAGTTGAGGAAGTGCGATAACCTTGCGAAAGAACGAGCAGAAAAGGGGTACTGTTGCACAGTAAAGGCAGTTGAAGTTGACGCACGGGTGTTTGTGTGTGTGTGTGTGTATATATATATATATATATATATATATATATATATATATATATATATGTATATAATTATTATTTGGGGGAATAAAATCCAAACTTACAAGGAAAAAGAATTCAATTTAGAAATACTAAATCAAATTCCACACAATATATTTCAAATATTAGAAAAAAACACCTTTTATCAATTCAATGTATGTGTGTGTGCGTGTGTATATATACACATATACACACACACACACATATATATATATATATATATATACACACATACATGTGTGTGCGTGTGTGTGTGTGCATGTGTGTGTGTGTGCACGCACGGAAAATTCAAAGATAGTGGTAGATGAAGTATAATAACAGCAATACACCGCTAAACCCGTTTGTTACTTTGTTGTAACATCCTCCATGATACACTTCACCAACCACCAACTGTTTCACTGATGTGGTTTTTACCTTCCGTACGGGACATACAATTTGGCTATATTTCACTAAAGTTTCTCTTCTTAGACTTTCCTTTCTGTTTGAAGGTCATCCAGAATCGTTCTGATAAAAAGTAAGGCATTGTTTCTTGCTCATAGAACCAGTCGAAAGAATGTGATGCCATCCATATACTCCACGTATATGCATTACCCAAAACCTCTAAATTTACTTTTACTTACAGTATGTTAAGATTACCCATTAAAAATAACTGCACGAAATTAAATTTAGCTGCTAAAGTACAACCAGTTTCTTAGAATTCTAGTGTTTAACTTGTCCCTACATGCATTTGATGTGAGTGAACGCGGGAAAATTCTGTATACCAATTTCGCAACGAATATTTATCGTCTTGGATACCGTACCCATGTTCATTTCCAGTTTTCATAACAATTCTCTTTCAGATTCGGTCCAATGTACAAAAGAAGCTTACCTTCTATTTTGTTCACATTATTAAGTTATCCGACCTCAGCTTCTTTTTTTCATTTCTGCCAGTTTGATTAAATACTTTGCAACAGAGCCAAGCAAAATTGTTGTCACTAATCAATACTGCACTTATGATGTTTTCATACATAAAATTGGAAAACGGTTTTCAGTTGTGATCAGATAATCGAATAATCAGAAAGTATGGCAAATCGGTTCTTTTTATTCCTCCGAATCAGTTTCTGTCGTTGCTTTCTTTCTGTGATTACATATGTCTTTCTCCTTATCTAACCTTCATTTTACCCTCAACATTCTTTTCTTTCCACTTGATAAAAAATCTTCATTATTTTCCATTTTGACAATTAAAATACTGCTGTGTCAGTTGTTTCGCTGCTATAACGTACTATAGAAGATACTCGTAAAACTTTTAACCAACACTATATTCTGCAATGAAACCTGTGCCTCACAATGGAAGTCTGCCAATTCCAGTTCCACCAGATGCTGGTATTGAAACAACAGATAATGACGCTGACTGTAACCTCTGAAATTTTCCCAGGCTGAACTGAATGACCTTGTCAGAGACCCATCCCTCTCAAAAGATAAAGTAGAACTACTGGCATCGAGACTGGAGGGGAAGTATTTGCCAGAGCACGGTGTTCGTATAACTTATTTTCGGCAGAGAAATGTGGTTCTACAAACGTGTTTTCCTGTTGAAGGCCCGCTTTGCTTTTGCAGTAACATCGATGAACATCAAACTGGCAGACAAGAACACCATACCAGCCAGGACTGTCTAGCGTCAAGAATACAACTCTTGTAGATCCATGTAATGTCATATTGCCTCCTTTGCACATAAAGCTTGGACTGATGAAACAGATTGTAAAGACACTAGGGAAGAGAAATGCCAGAGAGGTTTGAGAATATTATAGAAAAGTTTCCCAAAATCCCACAGGCGAAGTTGAAAGAGGGTATCTTTGTCGGACTCTAAATTAGAGAAGTACTCAAAGATGTCAACTTCAAGACAACACTGGATGAACTGGAATTGCCTGCCTGGAATGCTTTCAATTGGATGTGTGAAAAGGTCTTGGGTAACAAGAAGGTAATGCACTACAAAGATGGCATCAAGAATCTCCTGAAATGTTACTCAGCAATGGGTTGTTGCATGTCACTGAAAGTTCACTTCATGGACTCCCATCTGGATTTCTTCGCAGATAACATTGGAGCAGTATCTGATGGACATGGTGAAAGATTTCACCAGGATATTAGTGTTTTGGAGAAACGGTATCAAGGCTTCTGGAATGACAGTATGCTGACTGTGTACTGCTAGACACTTTACCATGATCGACCAGATCAGGAACACTGCAGGAAATCCAAATCACATTATTGTTAACTCCGTTGTTCTAACTTTGTATTGTTTGACCTATTTTTTTGTGTATTCACTCTTTGTACACTGATAGTGATGATTTTGAACTCTAAACTCATTTACTTTCTTAAAACAATATGTCCTTATCTATTACGTTAATGACTTCATATATACAAATATGTAAATTTCAGCATAATCAACTGAAAAACTGATACGTGCTGCATACAAATGGAGTGAAATTTTGAGATCAGCATAAAAAATTAGCCTAAAGTTGGTTTGCATTTATAATGAGTATAATACATCTAATTTTGTTGACCACTTTTATTTACTATACTTTATACAAACACTCGTAACACACACACACGCACACACATGCATACACACATTTACATTCACACAATAATACTTTCAGACATATACCAATTATGATGACATACGGTCGCATGGAGAGGTTTAGTGAAATGAATTAATCAAATACATGAACAGTGCTGATGTTATCGACATACAAACGAATAACTACGAAAGTCGACTCCAGTGAGATTTATTCAAAATACACAGATATGAAACTTTTAGTGCTGGTAATATTTAGTCTAAAGTACTGTCCCTTCTGCTTTTCCTATCACACACCCAATGCTTCTGCCATTCCTATGACTTAATTATACCCAATATCAGTTTTATATATTTTTCTTCTTGCAAAGGCTGAAATTGCAAAGGCTGAAACGTTTAAGTTGCAGTCACCTTCGCTTTTCATTCTCATAGATAATTTGTTGAAGTACCAGTTAAATAATAGAACTGATTTCTCTCTCTCTCTCTCTCTCTCTCTCTCTCTCTCTCTCTCTCTCTCTCTCTCTCTCTCTCTCTCTTTCTCTCATATATCACCATCATCATCATTTAACGTCCGTTTTCCATGCTGGCATGAGTTGGTCAGTTTGACTGAAAACTGGTAAGCTGGGAGGCTGCAACAAACTCCAGTCTGATTTGCCATAGTTTCTACGGCCGGGTGCCCTTCCTAACGCCAATCACTCTGATAGTTTAAAGGGTACTTTTACGTGCTGCTGGCACGGGTGCCAGTTGCGTGACACCAGTATCTGCCACGACTATGATTTCACTTGGCTTCATGGGTCCTCTGCTCAAGTACAGTATATTGCCAAAGGTCTCGGTCGTTTGTCATTGCCTCCGTGGAACCCAACGCTCGAAAGGTGCATTTCACGTGCCACCGGCATAGGTGCTAGTTACGTGACACCGGTATCACCCACATTACCTCCGTGAGGCTCAACGCTCGAAAGGTGTTTTTTACGTGCCACAGGCAGGAGTGCTATTTACGCGACACCTGCATCGGCCACATTGCCTCGGTGAGGCCCAACGCTCGAAAGGTGATTTTTACATGCTACCAGCACGGGTGCCAGTTACGTGACACTGGCATCGGCCATGACTATGATTTCACTTGGTTTGACGGGTCTTCTCAAGAGCACGGCATATCGCCAAAGTCTCGGTCACTAGTCATTGTCTCCGTGAGGCCCAACGTGAATATCATGCTTCACCACCTCGTCCCATATATTCCTGGGTCTACTTCTTCCTCAGGTTCCCTCCACAATTAGAGATCAGCACTTCTTTATACAGGTGCCCTCATCCATATGCATCACATGACCATACTAACGCAGTTGTCTCTCTTGCACACCACATCTGATGCCTCTTATGCCCAACATTTCTCTCATGGAAAGAAGAGCACCGTCAGGGCGTTCAGGGCCCAAGAAAAGATACCTTGGTTACAATACTCAGTGTCACTTTCCTTTCACAAAACGCGTTTTGAAAGAGATCTGACTGCTATTTCTAGCAGCTGAAATGATCGTATAGTGACATTTTCGCTTACTTCGTTATTTCACAATTATGTTTGTTTGTAGTTAGTTGGTAATGTCACCAGCCCGTCATTTTGGACAGCATTATTCAATGTGTCTCCTTTCGTTTCTATTTTTATACAATGGAATATAATTAGGAGATAAAGTTATTATTTCTAGTAAGTCGAGGCACTACATAGAAGCTCCTTCATCGGTTCATATCACATGCATACATGTGAAACAGAAACCGTGTCATTAAGAACTACAATTTCTACAGTTGAAATTGTAGAAATTCTGCTTCAACAATATATGAAACACATTTATATTTTTGCTTGCATGGAATAATTCGATGCAAAACGCAAAGATAATATATATATAAAAGATGATAAAAAAAAACAAAACAAGATTGAATTATGGAGTATCTAAACTTATTAACCTTTATACAGATGTTCGTAGGTTTGTATCAGATTTTATCAGTGACAAACTCAAATTAAAATATTAAAATCAGAAAACAATTTTGTAAAAATATCGATAAATTATTCTGAAAACGAAAAACTATTTTGGAAAGGAAAATTCAAAAATAAAAATCCATCTGCAATGTTTTCTACATACTAGTTTTATTTTGACAACTTGCTTCATCAATCTAATTGGCTTTATCAAGGTGTTGTATGTAGTTCTTCACATTTTCTAATTAAGATTCTTTTATGGCAATGAATTTCATATCAATAAAACGAAGTTGTAAGTCAGAGATGAAGAAAATTGCTTTCTAACCAATTAATAATGAAATTATGGAGGACTTGCACATCATACCAGTTACTAAAGTCAATTATTTTTCTATTTTTTTAATTACTTCATCCTCTCCACCCCAACCTACACTACACTACACATACATTCTTTCACCTCCTTTTCTCTTGTCATCTTTCTCTCGGATGCTTTCTCTACTGTATAAATGATTTGCTATATTTCATTGAAACAAATTTGTTAGAAATAGAACTATATATTCAGCTGCAGTTCTTGGTGTCGCTTAGCCCTAGGTTAGCTCTGATTGAGCAAACAGATGATCAAATTATTTCTATTTACCCGTATTTCAAAGATTTAAGAACAGCATTAATCGATGTGTCCTCTTTCTTTTTTGTAGTTTTTTTTGTGCAATAGAATATAATTAGAAGAAAGAACTGTTATTTCTAGTAAGTCGACTCACCATATAGAGGCTCTTTCATTGGTTCGTATCACATGTATACACATGAAGGAGAAACCGTATCATGAACTGAACATATAAAATTATATATAAACCTCTCAGACTTCTGACCCATGACCATATCCTTTATTATCATAGAGTTAAGGCGGTGAGCTGGCAGAATAGTTAGCGTGTCAGAAAAATGCTAAGCATTCTTTCATCACTTTACATTCTGTGTCCATTTCCCACTGAGGTCAACTTTGCCATTCATCTTTCGGAGTCGTAGTCAACTAACCCATCCTCCACCAAATGACTTATGCCACCAACACTCTCGCTGTTATTTTCTTCAAGCATCAACGGTTGAATGAATGTAAAATGTTTATCTGCTCGCTTGCTGAAGGGCAAAAGTCTTCTTTCCACTTACTAAAATACTTTCAGAGCAACTAACTTCCTTATTAATTACATTTGTTAGGTAACAAAGGATATCTACTACTTCTAGTGAGCCACCAAAGCATCTAAAAACTGTTTCCAGTACTACTCCAGTACATCAATTGCACACAAAGCTTACATTTTTGAATTTTCTGTATGTGATTCTACTAAGTTTCTTGTGTGTCCTTGGCTTACATTGAGTGCAGCATATAAAATTTATACATACTCCTTTTCTGCATATCGAACAAGACCATTTCCTGGCAGAGGCAAAAATACTGTCTTCTTTTCTACTTTACTAAATCCTTCATCTTTGCTAGGTTCAGCTTATGACCTCTCGTTTCTTGGCTAAACCTCCAAGCTGGAAATTTTTCTCTAATTCCCCAACATTCAGCTATGAGAGCTAGATCATCAGCAAAAGGACATCCAGTCTTGAGAGGTTCTATGACTATGATGACTGGAGATTGAACCTAGTTGGACTCCTTACCTTCATGCTAAATTAGTTACAGAAAGCATGGCCAATTCTACTTACTGCATACTGTTTGCACATAGCTTGTATAGCTCTCATAAATCAGCCATCCACACCATTTTCTCAGTGACCAACAAATTAGTGAGCATGCTTTCTCTAAATCAACGAAAGCCAGGAACAGTGTTTTTTTCTTTTTCTTAACCAAATATTTCTCTAGCAGTTGTCTTACTAGGAAGATTCAAGGACAATATAAGTTGTGGTATTTATTTATTATGAATCTGAATTTCACAAAGGTTGTCTATGCCTTCCTTCTAGGGTTCATTGAGAACTAATCAACTATCAGAGGCGTTTAGATTTTCTACACTCATCTCCAATAGTGTATAGTCTTGTGCCAAATTTTAAAATGATCATTATTAAGATGAACGTATTTTTCCAGAGGAGAGAGAGATTTCTAAAAGGGTTTAGATTTTAAAATTGATGGATCATGTTATAAAGAGACAAAGGAATTTGTTGAGAAAGATTTGGCTATACGATGGAACATGTTGAATGTTTACATTTGATGATCCCTCATTGGCTAAAACTTGCCAATGTTATTATTGTAAACATTAACGACAGTAATTTAGTTGGAAATAAACCAAGTGCAGAGGATGTTTGCAAGGAAATAAAATTACAGCAGCATAATACCCAAGAAGATAAATTACTGGACTACTGACTTTTGCATCATGAGCTCAAATATATCTATTTTAGCTAATATATTGTGTTTCCCTTAGTAAAGCACATGTAATCCAGCTTTTGTTTGCCTAATTAAATCAGGCTCTATTCTCACTTCACAGTAGGGAGCACAAGAAGGTCAACATAAACAGTGAGATTTGTATTACTACAGTAAAGTGTAAGTGAAAAGGTATAAATAAAATACACTCTATTACATTGCAATTTACCAAAACAATCATTTAAGAAATCACTACAAAGTCCTGTTCGCAACTCAGAAAGATAATTTCAAGATCCTTAATAAATTATACAAAGCTTCTTAAACCTTAATCATGAAGCTATACAATATAATGCCTACTTACCTGCTGTTTCAGTCATTCAGTATCTCTTTGGTGCAACTCAATGTTCTGAGATCCAGATTCCCACTTTTTCTTGTATGTAATCTTCTTTTTCAGCAGATGATGATGGCAACTTCTTCATGTGTAAAGATCATGAGGAAGAGTAGCACATTCTCAAGCCGTTATGTAAACTAATCCGTGATGCTACAGGGCTGTTCTTCCTGTCTACATTCAATAGTTTCAAGGTGAAAGTCAGTCTACATCAGTGGTTCCCAATCTGGGGTCCACAAAGGTCCCCCTGATGGTCCACAAAGGTAATGCTGGGGTTCTGTGAACTAAATTCAAAATTTCATATATATATATATATATATATATAAGCATAAGGATAAGCATATTAAAAGGGATCTGTGGGAAAACTCATTTAAATAAAAAGGCTGGGAGCCACCCTGAGAAGGTTTAGAACCACTGGTCTACACAATTCAATACCACTCTTTAGACTTGACCACAGTGACTCAGTGGGCTAAAAAGGAAGCAGTGACCAGCAAGCTGTAGGTTTTATTTGGGATTGGTCTTCTCCTAGATGGATTGCCTTTCAGAGCTGGAGAGCTTCACCTACCTTGGAGTTGCAGGAAAGGGGTCCAAGAGGACACCAAATACTTGAGGGATTCCATTCTTTGATTTACTGCTGAGGTAATCCCCTAGTTTTTCCTTTCCTAAGGCACTCAAAGCAGTGAGGATTTGTGCTTGTAGTTTCTTTCATAACATATTAAAACATAGCTGGGACTCTAACAGGTGTTACTACTCTGGGTCAGAGTAGATCTGGAAACAACAGTGGCTAAGAGGTGGTTCCACGTTCCTCAAAACCCTGGAACTCATGAACCAGGGGCCCACAACTGGATTCAGTTTAAAGTCATACCCAGGACATTTTCAGCATATATACTCTAGCAAATGGACTCCTTTGTTAAACATTCATTGTTATTTGCATCACATCTCTATACGAGTGCAGCTGTCTCATCTTCACTCATCAACTGATATGTCTAATTCAACAGTTACACTTTAGTTGACATGTACTTATTTGTGAATAATTGTTGTCAACCTGATCAACATGAGCATGAGAAGATATGTAGATGTTACATGATACACACAAGATAAGCAAACTTAGATATATCTTCAACTAATACAATAAAATACAGTATGTATACTGTTTCTCTCTTAAATTTTGTTTCTTTCTTTTTGTGATTCAAACTACACTTTCTTGCTGTGTACTTTGAATGGATATATCAGGTCATCCCATAATTTCTGTCCGAATTTTGAATAAAGAAAACAAGTGATCAAATGTGATATTTAATTGAAATTTAATCATCAATGTACTTTCCCTGATTATCTATGACTTCCTTCCATTGACTTACAAGCTTTTTAATCCCATCAATGTAAAACTCTTTTGGTTTCAAAGCAAAGAACTCTGAAATATCAGTTTCAACCTCCTCCTGGCTTGCGAAATTTATGTCCCCCAAATGATTCTGTAAACTACGAAACAAATGGTAGTCTGAAGGAGCAAGGTTGGGAGAATAAGGTGGATGAGGAGGATTTTCCCAACCAAGCTCTTTGATCTTCTGTGATGTGATTTTTGCAGTGTTGGGTCGCACATTGTCCTGATGAAACATCACTCCTTTTTGATTCACCAAAGGGGATCTTTTTTTCTTCAAAGCATGGTTCAAAGACTCTATTGCTGACAGTAGACTTGAGCATTGATTGTTGCATTAGGTGGTAACAATTCAAAGTGAATTACTCCTTTGCAATCCCACCAGAAAGAGAGAACCTTTTTACCATGAAGTTCCTTTCTCGGTTGTGGTTGAGCTTTTTCCCTTTAACCAAGCCACTGTTTATGACGTTTCACATTTCGATAGAAGATCCATTTTTTGTCACCAGTCACAAGTCTATCCAAAAAGGGTGAAATGAATTTGCAAGAATGGAGAGAAGAGCAGATGTCAACTCAGGATTTGTGGTTGCTTTTGAACAGTTCATGAGGCACCCATTTTCAAAGTTTAGGAACCTTTCCAGGTTCTTGAAGATGATGATGAATAGTTGGATGGTTTAAACTAAGCTTTATTGCCAATTCTTCAACTGATAATGCAGGATTTTTTTAAGTAATGCCTCAAGGAGCTTATCATCAAACTCAATTGGATGTCCCGTTTGATCTACATCTTCAAGGTTGAAATATCTACTTCTGAATTTTGCAAACCATCTTCTGCAAGTTCTTTCATTCAAGCATTCTTTCCCATAAACTGAGTGTATGTTTCAAATCACTTCGGCTGAAAAGTTTCCTTTTTTGTACCCATGAAGCATTATGTGCCTCAAATGCTCTTTGGATACTTCCATGTTAGAAAGGGTTTTAATCAAAGAAATTTTAATTCTATTATTCTGTAAAATAATATTTAATACCCAAATGCATTAAAATAATTTTTTAATTCCATTAGACATTCTAAAATTCTATTAAATTTCATTCAATTTTAAAAAAGGTAAAATCAGACAGAACTTATAGAATGACCTGATATTTTATCAAACACAAGTATGTGGTATAGGCCAAGACATGGCTGTGCAGTTAAGAAGCTTGCTTCCCAACAATGTGGTCCCAGGTTCAGTCTAACTGTACATCACCTTGAGTGTCTTCTACTGTAGCCCTGGGATGACCAAAGTTTTGTAACTGGAAACCGAAAGAAGCCCAACACACACATACACAGATAGATAGATAGATAGATAGATAGATAGATAGACAGACAGACAGACAGACAGACGACAGACAGACAGACAGACAGACAGACAGACAGACAGACAGACAGACGGACAGACAGACAGATAGATGTAGGAGCACACATGTATGTGTTTGTGTACAGTTGTAGATAAGCATCATCACATAGCAAATTCTTTTGCTTCCAGTCTTCAATGAAAAACATATCTAGCAATGAGAAAATAGTTTGCTAACAAGAAGGGCATCTGGCCATAGAAAATCAGCCTCAACATATTCCATGTGACTGAGGAAATCATGTGAAAGTGGATATTAAATGAACACTACACTGTTGTTTAAAAGCAGGTCAGCCCAGATGAGCAAACTATGACCATAGATATTCCAGTTAAAACTATCCTGTCCTTTCATATATCCAAGTCTACTTTGTTTGAGTGTTTCCATTTTTTTAAAACAGTAAAGTGTGATTTTGAGGAAAATTTGACTTCTATTTCTAGTAAGTTAATTAATCATATAATATTCCCTCATTGTTAAATTATCATTAGATATAATAAGCTGAAAGTAAAAGTCATACAAACAAAAAATGTGATAAAGGCCAAATAAAGCACAGTTAAAGCTTTTCTTATTTACTTTATACAAAGAAACAAACTAAATTTATGACAGAGAACTGTACTACACAATTCTTGTAAACATGTGTCAAATACTTGGAACTGTTCAGGAGTGAATGATTATGTTTTGATACAGTAGCAAGTAATTTAACTGTGAAAAGGATAGAAAATAGTAAGTGCAAATGAGATTTAATATTTACAAAAAAAAAAAACTGGAAAGAAAATAATAGAAAATACAAAAGAAACATTAAATCTACATGCATAGTGTTATGACAAAATACACATTTTACATCACCTATAATTTACTGCAATCTAAAATGATTACAGTTTTTATTTAACACTTGCATCTCATAAACTATTTATCAGCAAAGATGTAAAATTTAGTTTTCTCAAAGAAATAATGTATATTATTTCCTGAGAAATAAAATCCCCAAAGAAAACATAATGGAATTTTACTTGAAATGTGGAATATTATTATAAACAGGAAGTATGTGGAGTTATATTGCCTTTAAAGTTAGAGCAAATATCATAAATAATTGCAACAAAACAATATCATTATTTCAAATATGTATTTTAAGAAATCTATTTGGTATATAATTATAAAGGTGCAAGTGTATGTGTGTGTTTATATGGTGTTTGTTTATTGTGCTGTGCATATGCATGTTTGTTTCTGTGTACTCTGTGTATGTGTGTGTGTGTGTGTGTGTGTGTGTGTGATGTACTGAATGACATACATGAAAATTTTCCTCTTAGGTGAAAAGCAAAATAAAAATCCCATAGGTAATGTTAGCAACTCTCAAGAATGAGAGAGAGAGAGACATAGTTTCAAGAATTTAAGAATTGATATCACAAAATTAAGTCTACAGACAAAAGGAACACCTATGCGTATGTTTTGGTTTTATTGAACCATATCAGTATAGCAATGTATACTCCAGAGGTTCTCAATTGTCTTTGTTAAAAGTGCAAGCATGAATGATTGACTAAGAAGTTTACTTAGCAACCATGTGATTTCAGGTCCAGTCTCACAAGCTGTGTATGAGTGCATGTGTGTGTGTGTGTGTGGTGTGTGTGTGTGTGTGTGTGTGATGTACTGAATGACATACATGAAAATTTTCCTCTTAGGTGAAAAGCAAAATAAAAATCCCATAGGTAATGTTAGCAACTCTCAAGAATGAGAGAGAGCGAGACATAGTTTCAAGAATTTAAGAATTGATATCACAAAATTAAGTCTACAGACAAAAGGAACACCTATGCGTATGTTTTGGTTTTATTGAACCATATCAGTATAGCAATGTATACTCCAGAGGTTCTCAATTGTCTTTGTTAAAAGTGCAAGCATGAATGATTGACTAAGAAGTTTACTTAGCAACCATGTGATTTCAGGTCCAGTCTCACAAGCTGTGTATGAGTGCATGTGTGTGTGTGTGTGTGTGTGTGTGTGTGCGTGTGTATACATATACATACATGTACATGTATGCATCTTTAAGAAAATTATACAATTGCTGGCCAAAACTTGTTATAACCCTTTTATTCATACAGTTATATATATATATATATATATATATATATATCCTATAATACAATGGGCTATATATCTGTTGTAATTTAGTCATCCATAGTCTGATAATATTTCGGAATAAAATTCTTTCTTCAGATATACTTAGATGGAGTCGCTGCTATAATCGGTTTTCCAACTGCTTTTCTTTTGGAAAACCGATTTTAGCAGCGACTCCATCTAAGAATATCTGAAGAAGGAATTTTATTCCGAAATATTATCAGACTATGGATGACTAAATTACCACAGGTATATAGCCCATTGTTTGCAGTGCATTGTTGTACCATTCAAAATTTTTTATCCTCTACAAGCAATACATAATGCTTCAAGCAAACTACAATACTCTCCTATATATATATATCCATATTTTGCTTAAGCATTGTGATACTAAAAACCCGGTGTAGAACTCAATATACATATGCTTCAGAATGAAGTTTAGTTGAGTTCAGAGCAGTAATAAGAAATTGAGATGACAAAGGAATAAACAATAAGCTTTAGTTCATGACACAATGAATTGTTTAGTCCTTTGTCATTTCAATTTCTTCTTATATATATAATGATAATAATAATAAATGCCCTGATGCAGTACCAAGCAGTGGCTCTCATGGCTTCTGATTTTAACTGATTGGAAATGTTATCATGTACATTGTTTTGTCTTGGTATAAAAGATGGGCTACAGCAAATATTCTGCTCAATACCACAGGTTTGCTTGTCAGTTGTTTGACCTTAACCAGTTGAGCATGTCCCTTAGTGGCTGACAATATGTGCATCTCTGATCACGAGCGGAAGTAGTGGGGGAGCATCATAGCCATGTGTTGAGAGGGATTCTATGGAGTTTGAATAATTCACCTCTGGAAACATAGGTGTTTCGTTCAACATCCTTAAACAACCCTTATTCAAGGACCTTTTGAGCGGGATGGGTTACTCGACCAGAAGAATATTCTAACTGGGCGCCACCTGCAAGGTCATGTGCTGTTTATCTTCATATGAGATCACCATGTCGCGCACATATGGTTGTGATGCATGTGCCTGGTGTACCCTTATCAGACGGGTCGTCATGATGGGTATACTGGGCTTCGTATATTTTACCCCAGTGTCACTTTGATGGCATGAACTGCTCTCTAACTCAATAATAATAATATGAGGGAATATTTTTCCAAACTTACAGGGAAAAATTCAATTTAGAAATACTAAATCAAATTTCACAAAATATAATATATATATATATATATAAATTAGAAAAAAAAAAACACCTTTCATCAATTCAATAATGAAAAATTAAATTATACCATATAGAAAAATTACGTATTATAGAAAGGTTAAATATAAGATAAAATATATAACGATGATTAAATAATGTGCAAAATATTAAATAAAATGTATATATTTGGTACAAAATTGATACGTATTTCGTGGCCTATATTTAAGAAATGATAATAGTCAAAATAATAGTAGTAGTAGTAAAATCACTTCAGTATAAATATAGCCACTCTTCAGGTTAAAGATAACAACAATAATAAAATAATTAATTAGATAAATTAATAAATATACGTAAATAATCTTGTAAAGTATGAAATATCTTAACAAATGTATCCTTGTTTAAAAATAAGATACAATTATATGCATGTTTGTATGTATATATGTGTATGTGTATACATATGCATGTGCATATATGTATCACTGTGGTTTCCCCTAAGCTGCACAACTGGTGTTGGTTCATTTACATTAACACACTTCTTCACCCAAAATGTAAAAGTTCGTGTAAGATCCTTCTTAGCTTAATGGATAAACACTTTACTGGCAGTCACAACTCACTCAGACTTTTGGTATAAGAAACACAATCATTAATAGAATTCCATCTCTTATTTGATGGCTTTGTTTAGTTTTATAGCACCAAAAACTGGGATGACAACGATCACTATTTTTTTTCTGATGAGTGTAGTCTTAAGTAATCTGACAAACTAATAACTTGTGTGAAACCAACAGGTAAGATCATCAGAAATGGATCTATAATCCAATATACCTTGATCAACACACACACATGCACACGCATGCATGCACAGGCACACACACACACACAAAAACATACTGACACACACACACAAGATATTCAAAGTTGTGACAAATTGATTTCTGCGCTTTGAAAAAAATAAACTTTACAGCTTTAACTATTTTTCTACTCTCTATACACCCAAACACATATATCCTCAATCCATGCAAGTATGGAAAATGTGATGTAAAATTATAATACATAAGTCTTACCCTCAAGATGTTGAATCATGTTTCAAATTGCATTTTAATAACTCCTCCAAAAGAATATGCATCCAGAACATGCTCTTGTTTGCTTTTGCTATCTTGTGGTATGCCTGCCCTCCCACCCCAAGCACCTGTACCAGAAGTCCCTATCCTCTGCCATCCTTTGGTTGTCTCTCATAAACATTTCTAAAGGCTTAACACCATCCCCACCCTTACTTAGGGTTTATCACCTATGTAAGGTAGTGATCATATAGTGCATAAACATGATGGTGTAGTACATGCAGGTTGAAGGCTATTGTTTGTTTATGAATTCTGCTAAATGCAAGCTTTCTTTTCAGGTACATGATGCTGCTGTCCCCCATCCCACGGTCTCATGGGTTCACACCTCCCACACCCTAAGAGTTGGCACACTCAACGTGAGCACACTGAAAGGTAGTTCTGGTGAGATTGTTGAGATGCTTGAACAGAGACGTGTAGATTTGTGCTGCCTCCAAGAAGTAAGGTGGAGAGGAGGTTTCGCTAGGTTCCTCACAAGCAAAGAACACAGGTACAAGATTTTCTGGGCAGGGAACACTGATGAGGTTAGGGGCGTGGGTATACTTCTTGCAGAGAAATGGGTTGATAAGGTAATCGAGGTAGTCAGAGTATGTGATAGAATACCTAAGATTAGTGTTACATCATGGGTTAGCAACCATTATCTCAGCCTATGCTTCTCAGCCAGGGCTACCTGATGGACAGAAAGACCGATTTTATGACATCCTCTTGCAGACTACCTCATTGACAAATGACAGGGACCTTCCCTTTGTGGCTGGCAACTTCAATGGACATGTTGGACAACATGCAGGGGGCTTCAATGGTGTACATGGAAGCTATAGTTTTGGTTCACACAATAAGGAGGGAACCAGGCTGCTGGAGTTCTGCAATGCGAAAACCTGCCTAGTCATCTACTGTTCTGGCAGACACACTAGCCAAATTGACTACATCCTCACCAGAAAAAGGGAAAGATGGCTGCTTATAAACGCCAAAACCTTCCCAGGCAAAGAATGTACCCCACAACATAGACTAGTAGTTACCAACTTCAGTATTAGGGCTAAATGGATGCCCAGAAGACAACCAGCATTGAGGAGAAGGGTCTGGAAGCTTCAAGATCCTGCGAATGGATAGAGATTTAGAGGTGTATTACTGGAAGCCTTTAAAAAAATAGAGGAGGATATAGCATCACATGATGTGGAAGACAACTTGAGCTTTCTACGCGACAACCTGCAGAGGGCCACTGAGCAGATCTGTGGATGGTGCAAAGTTCCCTCTCAGCCCAAGGTATCATGGTGGTGGAACAATGTTGTTGACAGGGATATTAAGGAAAAGAAACAGGCTTGGAAGGACTTGAAGAACAGTGTTAGAAGGGAATTGTATCAGACTTCCAGAAGGGCAGCTAGGAGACAGGTTTATTTAGCCAGAGAGGAAGCAGATAAGAAAAAAATTTGCTAACGTTCTGCACCATGAGGACCAAAGACTTGAGGTGTTTTGTGTTGCAAGACAGTGTGTGAGAGAGAACCGTGATGTCGTAGGAGAGAAATGTGTTCGCATGGATGATGGTTCACTTGCATTAAACAAGGCTGCAAAGAGAGAGGTTTGGAGACACCATTATGAAAGGTTGCTCACTAAAGAGAATGAATGGGAGAAAGAGAGTCTGCCGGATGTTGACCCAAGAGAGGGATCAGCTAGACGAATTGACAGTACCTTGGTAGATAAAGCAATTAAGGGTATGAAGACGGAAAGTTTCTGGCCCATCAGGAATCACCACAGAGATGCTCAAAATATCTGGCAGTGTTGGCTATAGCCTAGTCACCCATATATTAAACCAGCTGAGACATGAAGGAGTCATACCCAATGACTGGTGTAGCAGCACAAGTCAACTGCTACAAAGGTAAAGGTGACGCTTTAGATACAAATAATTACAGAGGGATCAAGTTGTTGGATCAGGTAATGAAGGTCACGGAGAGGGTCATAGCCCAACTAATTAGGAAGAGAATCAGTTTAGATGAGATGCAGTTTGGGTTCGTGCCAAGGAAAAGCACCACTGATGTTATATTTCTGGTAAGACAGCTGTAAGAGATATACCTAGCCAAAGATAAACCTCTGTATCTGGCTTTCGTTGACATGGAGAAAGCCTTTGACAGGGTCCCCCAATACTTTATCTAGTGGTCAATGAGAAAACTAGGGATAGATGAATGGTTAGTGAGAGCTGTGCAAGCCATGTACAGGGATGCAGTCAGTAAGGTGAGGTTTAGCAATGGATACAGTGAAGAATTCCAGTTAGGGGTAGGGGTCCACCAAGGATCAGTCCTCAGCCCCTTCTTATTCATCATAGTCCTCCATGCAATTACAGAGGAATTCAAGACAGGGTGCCCCTGGGAGCTCCTCTATGCTGATGAACTTGCTCTAATTGCTGAGTCCCTACCAGAACTAGAGGAAAAGTTTCAGGTGCGGAAGCAAGGATTAGAATCGAAGGGCCTTAGAGTCAACCTAGCTAAAACCAAAGTCTTAATAAGTAGAAAGGCAGACAAACCACAAATCCCTTCATGTAGATGGCCCTGCTCGATCTGTAGAAAAGGCATAGGTAGAAACTCCATAAAATGTACCTAGTGTAAGCTATGGACACATAAGAGGTGCAGCAATATCAAAGGGGGAAGATAGTTTTTTTTTATGTGGCAAATACTCAGGTGCTATAAACACTGAAAATGTGCAGAGAACAGCTTCTGTCACATTCCAGGGAGAAAAACTAGGAATAGTTGATAGCTTCCATTACCTCGGAGATCAAGTTAGTAGCAAGGGTGGATGCTCTGAAAGTGTAGCTGTTAGAATAAGAATTGTCTCAGGAAAGTTCAGAGAA
Source organism: Octopus sinensis (assembly GCF_006345805.1). Taxonomy (NCBI): domain Eukaryota; kingdom Metazoa; phylum Mollusca; class Cephalopoda; order Octopoda; family Octopodidae; genus Octopus; species Octopus sinensis. The sequence continues at coordinate 92,204,273 of NC_042999.1, forward strand.
TTCCTACCTCTGCTGGTGACAGGGCCTCTCACTCAGAGTAAAAAGTAGACCGTATGACACATGTGTATGAACAGCCATGCTACATGACAGTGAAACATGGGTTGTGACTGCTGAGGACATGCATAAGCTTGCAAGGAATGAAGCCAGTATGCTCCGCTTGATGTGTAATGTCAGAATGCATACACGATAGAGTGTAAGCGCCCTGAGAGAAAAGTTGGATTTAAGAAGCATCAGATGTGGTGTGCAAGAGAGATAACTGCGCTGGTATGGTCATGTGTTGTGAATGAATGAGGACAGCTGTGTGAAAAAGTGTCACACCCTAGCAGTTAAGGGAACCTGTGGAAGAGGTAGACCCAGGAAGACCTGGGATGAGGTGGTGAAGCACAACCTCCGAACACTGGGCCTTACCAAGGCAATGACTAGTGACCGAGACCTTTGGAGATATGCTGTGCTTGGAGAAGTGACGAGCCAAGTGAGACCATAGCTCATGGCCTATGCTAGTGAGTGTAACCAGCCCACTTATCGATACCCCTCATTCATTGGACAATAAATTTTGCTTGTGAAGACCTATTGAGGCAAGTGAAATCAAAATCAAAATCACTGACGTGGCTGATGACAGTACTGCCTAATTGGCACTCGTGCCAGTGGAATGTTGAGAGCACATCCAGTGGGGTGTAACCGGCCCACTTATGAGTACCCCTCATTCATTAGACAATGAACTTTGCTTGCGAAGACCTATTGCGGTATGTGTAAACAAATCAAAATTGCTGACGTGGCCGATGGCAGTACTGCTTGATTGGCACTCATGCCATTGGAATGTTAAAAGCACATCCGAGAGTGATCGTTTCCAGAGCCATGCCGGTGACACATGAAAAGCACCATTTGAGCATGATCATTGCCAGTGTTGCCTTACTGGCACATGAAAAACAACATTCGAGAATGGTCGTTGCCAGTGCTGCCAGACTGGATCCTGTGCAGGTAGCATATAAAAACACCTTTTGAATGTGGTCGTTGCCAGAACCGCATGACTGGCCCTCATGCCGGTGGCACGTTAAAGCACCCACTACACTCTCAGAGTGGTTGGTGTTAGGAAGGGCATCCAGCTGTAGAAACTTTGCCAGATCAGATTGAGCTTGGTGCAGCCTCTGGCTCACCAGTCCCCAGTCAAACCGTCCAACCCATGCCAGCATGGAAAGTGAACGTTAAATGATGACGATGATGATGATAATGATGATGATACTTCTCATCATTTCATATGATTCTTCTTCTCTCAAACTCATCAACCGTATTGAGAGATAGCTATCATTCTCTAATATTCTGTAGACTTAACATTTTCATATATTTGTGTAGTGAGCATATCTGTATGCTTGAAAAGAAAGGAAACAGAACAATAAAACTAACGACAGAGAGAAGCTTCAACTTTGAATAGAAGTTTTGAATACCATTTTAGTCTTATTTATAAATCCAAATGCACAAATATATGAAGGCATTCTAGCCATAAACATCACACTGTTTCATGTGTGCAGTGGACCCAGGAACACATGAAATGTGTCCTGTTCTAAAATAGTGCAGTGTGGTATGGTTGCTATTTCTAGCAGGTCAAGCAATCATGTAAAGACTTCCTTGTTGACTCATGCATCCATGTATTTTTATGGTCTATATGAATGTGTCTGTGAGTGTATGTACTTTTGTGTATACGTTAAGTATATATAATTGACAACAACACTGTTCCAGTTTTAATACTTTTATTAATAATTTTCATATTTAACATTTATATGAAATCCATTTGAGAAATAAAAAAAACTCTGAGATAGGGAATTTAATTAATGGCTACAATAGCAGCCAACTTTCAATTAAAATATATCAACTCTATATCTTCAGTACTCTTTATTTTGTTTGTAGTTTTGTATTACAAAAAGGAACATTCAATATTTAAAAACAAATTTAAATCATTCTATAATTACAATATGGAATCAATTATATCATGTTACTTTGAGTTTCTGATAAACTCCTCTGAAAATTCTAATATTGAATCAAATGTATACCACCGCTGACTTAAAATCTTCAGATTTATCTCAACCTGGTCTCAACAATTCTATAAATATAGCAGGTTTACTCTGCAGAAGTAAGCCTAATTCCATCACGGAATTGCTGAAAGTAGGTAAAAGTATGTCTGATGATTTTTAAAACCAGTGGTAGTATAGATTTTATTCAATTCAATATGAATTTTCACTGGGGATTTTCAAACTTAGAGTATCATGTTTTAACTGATTACATAACATAGTGATACCTATAAACAGTACTTTTGAACTTGTATGAATTCATATAACAATATATATATTATATATATATATATATATATATATATATATATATATATACACATATATACATACATATATACATATATATATATTATATATATACATATATACATACATATATATATATTATATATATATATATTATATATATACATATATACATACATATATATATATATATATATATATATAATCAAATATGATATGATATATAAAATAGTATAATATATTGTAATGCAATATAATGTGAAACAAATTGGTTTATTTTACTATTCATCCTCATAAACAAATTAAAGTATTGTAAATCCTCCTTAAAATATCTATGTGAACTAACAGTATACATATTTCCATTCTGATATATTTACAAAGAGAACAAATATATTAATGTTAACTTGTGGGTATTTACTACATTTTTTAATGAAGCAAAAAATGACATTTGGACAAACAAAATGCATTTGTGTGCATTTTCATGTGTGTTACAGTAAAACAGACTAGTGAATCAGTAAATAACTTGACAGATAATGGTAATAAACAAGGGTATAAATCACTTTATACAGGTATTTTTTCCCTCCTAGCACCCATAATTCATTTTCTGTTATTATACTCCTAATATTGAGGTGAATGAAAATAAATACAATGCAACGTCAACATAAAAATCACATATTATGACATGTAACATCAGCAACATTAAAATCACTTATTAGCATATTATCACATGTAGCAACATTCATTCTCAAAAAGAATGCATGTAGCATATGCAAAGAACTAAAACAGGAAACACATCATATCAAAAGCTATTTAGAAAATTTGATGAAATCACATGCATCTGTGAAGTCAAAATCCCATGAATTGACTTCTTTATATTGGTTTTTATATTTAGAAGAACGTTTTTTGCTAAAAGAAATCTCCTTTGATGGCTGAAATAAAGATCTCTGCTTTGCCTTAGTTTCTTCTGTAATGGGTGCCTAGAATAAATAAATAAAGCAAATATGGCAGAATATAAATTTTTAATGTTTACACAGCTTGGTGAATAAGCTATAAATTGCCTTCTGCCTGTGTAATAGTTGTACAATCAATGTTATTTTATAGCAAGATCATATTAAAATACCATGATATCAGAAACTTATTTGAAAATTCCAACATTTTATATAAAACGTGTTTCTTTTTCCTTTTTAATATTTCCTTCGAGAATTTTCATTAAATGCCAAATTAAGTGTTGTTTAAGAGCAGTGAAAGTCAAAGAATATCTATAACTGTGAGATTTAAAATCAAGAATATACTTATCTCTCCTAAGTCTTTTCCACCTTAGAATCATGTGTCTGTTTGTGTAACATTTATTTAACTATTTGAATAGTTAAGTATCTGATTTCTTGATCTTGGTCAAGTAATAAAATATGTTGACCAATTCAGGCAAAAAATTTAATGTGCTAAAATGGAAATTAGTATTAATAATACATACCTTAGCTGACTGTTTTTGCTGTTTAGATTGAGACTGTTTTGATACGAAATTAATCAATGCATTGTAGAGACCACTGGACACAAAAAGAGGATTATAAGTCTCAAGAAATTCCAACTAAATTGAAATAAAAAAAAGTGTCATATTAAATTTTCACTATTATTTTCATTTAAAAATTAATCTGCCAGCATGGCAGTGGGGTAAAAAATTTGCTTCCCAACCAAATGGTTCCAGGTTCAGTCCCACTGTGTGGTACCTTGGGTAACTGTATTCTATTATAGCCTTCAACTGACCAAAGCCTTGTGAATGGGTTTCATAAACAAAAACTGCAGAAGCCCTTCACATATATATATATGTATATATATATATATATATATATATATACGGAGAATTCACAAAAAAAAAAAAGAAGACGAAGACAGGTGGTGTAGACAACAAATATATGTATTAGTATAATGCTCGAGAAGTGAGAAAGTCTTTAACGTTTTGGGCCTACGCTCTTCCAGAGAAAGGAACACAGAAAGAAACAAGGAGAGAAAATAAAGAATGTGAAGTGGCTAGCGATCTATTATGGAAAAGGCCGGACAGAAGGGTCACACAAGAGAGCTAGGGAAAAGGGGAGATAAAGTGGTGGTGATCCCAAAACGAAGGTGCGCATGCGTGTGTATAAGAGAGTTGTATGTGCATGTGGAAGAGGGCTGGTGATCAAGATATGTGCGTGTGTGTATGTGGTGTAGGTGTGGAAATGTGGGTCTGGGAAGTGGTCAGTGCTGATGTGTGCATGGTCGTGTGTTGTGATGTGATGTGTTGTGTGGTATGGTGGTGTATTGTGTAGTGGTGTGATGGTGTTTGGAGGTGGGGAGGCAGGAGTGGGGAAAGCAAGGGTGGGGTGTGGGTATAAGGGGTGAGGTGGCGTGGTGTGGGATGGGGAAGGATAGGGAAGTTGGGGTTGGAATGTGCAGGGGTGCGGTGGGCTAACGAGGGAGGGATGACAATGAAGGGAAGAAGAAGGTGGATAGGAGTGAAGAGAAGAAAAGGTGGGTAGGAGTGAAGAGAAGAAAGAAGTTAGGAGTGAAGGCAAGAAGTAGAGGTTGGCGTAAGAGAGGAGAGGTGGGTGGGAGGCGAGGGGAGTAGAGTTGAACCCATGTGGCACAAAGGAGCAAAGAGAGAAGATTAATCCCGGTAGAGCAGAAATGGTGCAAGACCAGGGTGCCATTACTGAGTTGGATATCTTGGAGGTGTTCTGCGAACCAGTAAGCCAAGCGGTGTCCCATTTGCCCAATGTATATAAAATGGCAGAGAGAGCAGGTGATGCAGTAGATGATATTGGTAGAAATGCAGGTGAAGGAGTCGGTGATGTGATAAGGTTGGTGATAGGTGCCTGTGAAGAAGGTTGTGTTGGAGAGGTAAGAGCAAGTGCGGCAAGTATAGTCGAAGAACACTACTACAATTCCTGGAGAAGTCCCTTAACACTAGTACAATATCTCAAAAATGCCATCTTAAAAGCAAGAAATACCTTAATGCATCACACAGTCTGTAAAGCTCTCGACCAAATTTCAGGAATATATATATATATATATATATATATATATATATATATATACATGTCTGTTTATCCCCCACCACTGCTTGATAACTTGTGTTGGTATGTTTACAGACCTGTAACTTAATGGCATGGGGATAGAGAATGATAGAATAAGTACCAGGCTTAAAAAAATTAGTAGGAGTATCAATTCAATTGACTAAAAATTCTTCAAGCCCCAGCATGGCTACAGTTCAATGACAGAAATGAGTAAAAGATAAAAGAAATCAATTAACACACTGAAACACAGTCATCATCATCTTTTTCGTTAAGCTTTCATGGGTTGGATAAGTTCTTTTCCAAAGAACAACCAGATAACTGTTTTGTTCTTTTGTCATCTCCTTCCTGAGATCGGTCTTTACCACTTCTGCCTATGTCTTCCTCTTCCATTGGTTTCCCTTATACTAAGTTCTAACAAAATCTATGACGGACACACTAACACACCAAATACTTTTTATTTGTTCCCCACTTCTAAACCCAATCTTTACTCATGCATTATCTTTGCCTCCATAGGATCAGCTGGCTACTGTGAAACAGATACAACATATTACAAATTCTTTTACTGCACTACATACCCACCTACTGAAGTTTATGATCATTAACTGTCAGGATTTGTCTGTGTTCCAACAGTTTTAGGCTAACTACTGGTAGTAAATGTCTTTCACATCCAACACTTCTGAAGGATTATCAGTCATTCTAGTCATATTACTTCCATTTTCATACAACCAAAGTCCACAGCCTAAAACACCCAAGTAATTTACCAGTGACTACATTATAGAAGTATAGTCAAAGAACACTACTACAATTCCTGGAGATGTCCTTTAATACAATATCTGAAAACTTACATTTTTAAATTGAAAAATACCTTAATGCATCACAGTCTGTAAGCTCCCCACCAAATTTCAGGAATTCTGTAGCCTGTCATATCTCTTCCATCATTCTTAAACAATTCACTCAAAAGTTAGCTTTTTGTTTGCCATTCAATAACTCTATCCCAATCTTTGGAAGCATGCTTCAGTGTGTTCCATCGCCCAAAAGAGTCACTTATCTGTGCCTGTCAGCTTATTACATTCACTTCCAATATCTTGAAAGTAATGGAGACAGTTCCTTTATCACCTTGAATCTCTCTCTGCCTCCATCTATCACCCTCTCTTTCTCTCTCTCCTCTTTAGTGATAATCACTATGGCTTCTGTAGAACCATGTCACCAGAGGTCCATCACCTACATATAATTTACATATGTTTCTCATTTCTTGATCAGACACTTCCTATTAAACCACACCATTGAGGTATGTACTGATAAAAGCTCTCTGACCCACATATTATTAACTACTTACTTTTGGCAACATATGTACTCTGAAGCAGATCATACAAAGCATCACCCCACTTAACCTTACATATACAGGCATTGTCTACAAACAACCTCAAGACTTCTTTCGAGACAAACACTGTATTCATTACTTGAGAGCATCCTTCAATTAACCTTTCATTGGTCAACAGAACAAAGATTCAACTGCACATATCAAAAAAATTATCTTCTCCTTCACACTCTGTAGCAATAGGTTGTTTCAAATGCTGGAGTTCACAATCTTTGATGTTGATTCATGGTGATTGCACATATATAACTATATCAACGCTATTCCACAAAGGCAAGGATTCAACTTTAGATCCAGGAAATATTTCAGCTTTGATCAGATGCTAATCCTCCACAACTTTCAAGTACGACCTGATACTGCTTACCCTTAAGTATGATGCTGTTGCTACAAATGCTCACATCCCAAAGAAGGCCAGTCAACTAACTGACAAAAATTCAGTCATCAGCATGCTTCAACCACTAGCTCACAGATATGCTACTTCTGTAATCTACCTTTGTTGTTATGAGAGTTGCAATGCCCCCTTGCAAGAGATAGACTGGTCCAAGTAAAGTATAAATAGTAACAATCTGAGTGAGCTTGACAGTTCAGAGCCAAGTGAAGTTCATGTTAGTTTGCAGTGAAGTCAGGTGTCAGTTGGTTAGTTCACAAGGAATATTTATTGTTGGTTCATAAAGAGATTTGTTAGTTTGTTACATTGTTTTTACGGTCGTTTGGTTATCTTGTTTACTGTATGTAACAATTACGTTGCAACAACCTTTTTTGTCACAATTATAATGGTCTCTGCTTCTCTGCACATGCTAGCTGCTTACCTTCTTCTCCCAGGCCATCTTGTCCCACCTATCTTTCCCATGTCATTAATTGTCTCAGTCCTTTATCTTACTACTTAGATTTTGCACTAAATACTTCATACAATCCTTCCTTTTCAGAATGACAACCAAAAAGAATTCTGAGAAAAATATTTGTTTGAATTTTAAAAGATTAGCTTGTATAAATGTGTTGAGAGATATGCTGGTTGAACTTCATAGAGAATATTATAAAGGACTGAGACGATTAATGACACACTGTGCTTAAGAAAATGTCCAACTGTGCAAGAATGGCAAAGCTAATGTTAAAAATGGTTTTAGTGATTGAGGCTAGAGGCATAATACATATATGTGTGTATAGATGTGTATATACCTGCACACATTTGGATTTCTCATCTAATGTGTCTGTCAAGTCTACATCTGCTACTCCACTCCTCTATTTGATACCTTCTTATCTCCCTGTCACTCTTCCCAACTCATCTCACTCATTCTCATTTTTCTACCTAACATGTATTGTCTCTCCATCCAAACCTATTTGCTGTATTATTCTGCTACAGAACCTATTACATCATATCATTAATGACTTAGACAATAACAACCCATCAAATCCAAAAAGCAAAAGTAAAGTAACAAATATGATGAGGTGATAAGGATCAGATTTGATGAAAACATTAATACAACAGAAAAGAAAGCAAGTTTCTAGAGATTGTATTCTAATCTGTGAATAGTTTCTTTGAAATAAAAACTTCCAAGCTGCTTCAATAGTTATTTCATAATTACAGACAATTTTCACTGATTTTGTTTTCTAAACTTTATTAAATTATCAATATTTTCTCCACAATTTAACAGCAAGGTAAAATATATCTGTTAAGAGAAGAGCGACCGTCTATTGGTATAACTTTACTCATATCTCTTATTATAAAGGCAGGTTTTATCTGCCTCCCTTTGTCAGTTATAGAAATCTACAATATAGGATTTCTTCAATTACAATTTACCTAGCATTTTTAAGAGTAGAATGCATCGGGTCATGCCAGGTCCAGTTTTTAAAATTTCAACCCCAATTAAGCAAAATTTACAGAAAACTCACATTGTGGTGTATGAGTCAAATGCTTCTCTTAATGTGGGCTACAGCACTCGCACACACACACACACAAAAAGGGAGTGATCTCATTCACTCACGCTATCACTCATTTCTACGACTTTCTCTTTGCAAGTTTGCAGCGATTAAAGTGAAACTAATTCGATAAAACGAGAGGTGTACCTTAAACCACTACTAAAAAAAAAAAAAACAGCAAACAGAAACAAATAAATACATAACGATTTACTCCTCACACAATTTCTTCAATTAGAGTGTACCCATGATTTTTCAGAGTACTTCCAGTGGGTGATGCCATAAAAAATTTCTTTCAATTTTACCACCAATTAAGACAAAATTTGAGAAAACTCAATATTTTAACATTTCATTCTGACAAAAAAATGGATACGAATTTCATTATATCAAGCAGCGAGTCAGAATTCGAAGGATTTTCTACTGAAAACCTTCATAAATCTAACTCTATGACTGAAAAAAAAAAGCATCTTTATATAAGAGTGAAGTTGTGTGTCTGTCTCCTACGATTTAGATTCGTAACTACTCCCACATTTTGCGGTGCAGTTTAACCAAAAGCGGGTATCTTATAGTCGTGATTCATATCGAGCCCTTCTGGGTATTAGCGCGCGTCTACGACGAGTCTACGATTTAAAAAAAATTTACCATCATATTTTTCCATTTTAATGCATTTTTTTCGCTTTTATATAAGGGAAGTAACTCTCTAAAAATATCTACGATGTGTCAACGATTTAAAAAAAAAATTTACCTAAATTTTTTTTAATTTTTAATGCATTTTTTTGCTATTTTTTGGCTATAACTCTCTAAAAATGCTTATATAGTTAGTTCCCTTACAACCCGAGCAACGCCGGGCGATACTGCTAGTCTTTAAATATAGTCTGCTTAAGTTAGCAACGTGAATATTGAAGAGTAGAAAGGAAATCCAGCCACGTTTCATGGTTTGCTATCTCAATAGCTTCTTTATAGCATCTAGTGGCCAAAGACATTATCAGGAGGAATCATGTCTGGTTTTGGCCCCTATTCCTCTACCATTTTTGGTATTAAATGCTTATATTAAATCATATTAAATGCTTCTATTGTTTTCTTTTTAGTGCAATGCAATAGTGTTTCTACAACCAAATGTTCTTTATCTGTAATCTTCTGGGTCTGCTGCCACTAGTACTTGCATAGGTTACACCATTTTTGTCTCCCTTTCTATATTTCTGCACAATAAAATCACAATAAAAATCCCCAGAAAATGCATGGTGGCCATATTCACTGTGTACACTTTACATTTATTAATTCTGCTTTTAATATTCTTCATTCTTTTTCTATATTTTAGTTTAGAGCAGAAATAAAACACAAATTACAAAGAAATTCTTGAATGGGGTAGAAAAATTTTCATTTAATCTGAGAATGGAATGTCTGCATCCCATCATACTTAAAAACAATATAGAAATATGATAGTAGATGAAGCTGGCATCAAGAGTGGGTGGCTATAAAATATTAAAGCGTTTCTGAAACAGCTAATATCATTCAGAAACAGAGATCAATAGTAAATTAGCAAGGCTCAGAAGTCCATTAAGTTCTAGTGATTCTGTCAACATGCCTCAACAAAGTGCTGTAAACTCATTAATCAGTCAATAAATACTTTACTGTTGGAAATGTATTAAATCTTGATGAAATTAGCATTTAGAATAATGATGTGAAGATAAAGAAGATAAAGTAAACAAACCAAAATAAAATAGGTGTATCAGCTGTATATTTGTTTTTATGGCATTTGATTCATAAGAAAAATGTAAATGAGCTCTGCTACAATTAACGTGACTGCAATTATAAATATACCCAAAATGAATCTTATTTATTTTCACTTGAGATTTTTTTCCCAAGCTCTCTAGATGAAATAACAAAACCCTCATGCATCAATATTCAATAAATTGAATATTATCACTATGATTATAATTCTCTTTTATTACCTGATATAATATCAAAGCAATCTTTATGTTTTCACATTTGCACAAAATTAAATATCATGTGATTATCTTTCCTGCAAAAGTTTCTCTCGATTTTTTTTTATTGCTTAATTTTTCTTTTAATGCTGAATGGTGTGTGTATAAAACACTATTTGTAAAAAACACTGAACAGTCACTTAGTGACGTGTAAAATGGACATTCTTTTAGATAACCTTTAACAGTCTCAATGGAGATTAAAAAAAGATAAAATAACTTAACAGGGCTGCTAGCTGGCCCCCATGCCCGTGGCATGTAAAAAGCACCATTCGAGCGTGATCATTACTAATGTCTCTTTACTGGCACTTGTGCTGGTGGCATGTGAAAAACAACATTCGAGCGAGGGCGTGGCCAGTGCTGCTGGATTGGCTCCTATGCAGGTGACATGCAAAAAACACCATTTGAGCGTGGCCGTTACCAGTACTGCCTGACTGGCCCTCGTGCCGGTGGCATGTAAAAGTACCCACTACACTCTCGGAGTGGTTGGCATTAGGAAGGGCATCCAGCTGTAGAAACTCTGCCAGATCCGATTGGAGCCTGGTGCAGCCATCTGGCTCGTCAGTCCCCAGTCAAACCGTCCAACCCATGCCAGCATGGAAAGCAGACGTTAAACGATGATAATGATAATGATGATGATGATGCTCTTCCAGCTGAATTCGTCAGTATTTTAATTTACCAAATCAGTGAGTTATTATTGTACAAAATATTATAATCATCATTATATTTGATGGCTTATAAAATACACAAACCTCCACTGAAAAAAGTATTGTTCCAGAAAAATAATCAATGTTATTCAAACACAAGGTTAGAGTTTGGTGTTGCAGTGATCCCTAAAATTAATTACAAACATCTCAGTAATGAATCTGCTTCCCAGAGTTATAAGTAAATATTTTTGGCGGTAACCACAAATATTAACATTACTTACTTCAAATAAAATAACATGAAGTCAGAAGGTTTAAATGAAAATGCTTGACCATACACACAACCAAACTAAGAGTCAGTTGTATCCTAAATTTTGTTTTGAATGATATATGAGTATTTTGCTATTTAGACTATAATGGAGAAAGCTGCTTATTAATTAGGTATGTAACAATTACTAAAAGTACTAAAAGAAAGCAATATCAAAAGCTTGGCTGTCTGGAAATATTTTTATAAATTTATATTCTAAGAAATTGCCTATAATTTTGATTTCTGAAGTTTATTGAATTTTTTTAACCCTAAATCCTGACAAATTTAAATATTCATTGCATTCACTGTGTTCAATTTTTCATGAATTTAAATATCCATTGCATTAACTGCAGAGTAGATTTTAATAAACACGGTTTTAACAAACACTATTTATTCGTTGCAGGCAACATTTTACGTTTTTATTTGCAACAGTCTCTCATTCTCGCTCACCTCTATTTTTACTAATGATAATTTAATAATAGCTATATAACTTGAATATGAAACACAAATTCAAGAATGTTATCAGTTTATAAAATGAATATTTTTAATAAAATGAAAATTTTTTGATATACTGGTATAATTTTTAAATGATTTTGTGTTGAATGAATGCATGCTATTACACAAAATAGCTCTATAACTTTGATACGAGGCACAATTTCCAGAATATTATCAGTTTCCAGAGATTGTTGAATGAATATTTTTGATAAAATAAAAGTTCTTTAATATACAGGTATAATTTTGTTGTTTTTTTTAAATGAAGATGTCATTTTGCTGGTATGGAACGCTATAAGCATTACAATAATAACAATTATTTGATGCTGCTATTTCTAGCATGCTAAACAAGATAGTTTTTAATGAGCTTTTCTTTATATATAATATGCAACTGAAAAAGAAAATTTAGCAGCAAAGGCACAATAGCAAAGAGAAAGACAGGCAACTGAATCAGATGAAACCAGGGCAAAGCAACCAAAACAGACAACTGAATATGCACGGAGATGTAGACATGATTTTATCTTTGCCACACATGACCGACTAGTTAGGGTAACTCAAGAGGAGAATATTCTACTTGAAAATGATCACTGATTGTTGATGCCACACAAAAGAGATTTATTTCTTTGCGATCATGTGGAAATAGTGGAATTAACAACCAACCTAAGAATTCTTACAGAAGGTCATTCTGATGAAAGAGAGTTTACTAATTACCTTCTTGATGTAGGAAATTGTAACATTTCCATCGAACAAAGCCTAGATGAATTCAAAATCAGATTACCCAATGACCCTTGCCTCTTTCAGATCTATGTGATTTTGTATATGCTGACCTCAAAAATAACTTCACAAACCACGTGTGGCTTGCCAATAGAGCCATTGTTACTCCAACAAATGATGCAGCACAATTTGTGAATGATTTTCTGTTGACCAGGATCTCTGGTGAGCTAAAAATATACAGAAGCTCAGATACAATTGATAATGAAACACTGTACCCAACTGAGTTCATCAACAAGCTTATACCATCAGAGTTTCCACCACACATTCTCAAACTGAAGAAAAAGTTGATGCATAATGCTTCTGAGAAATTTAGATGCTACTAACGGACATTGCAATGGCACACACTATATCATTGTCAGTTTACATGATCATCTTATTTAGGCTGATGTTGCTTCCGGTCCTTATGCAGGATCAACTCTGCTAATCCCAAGAATACTACATGTATCTCAAGAAATGGAATTTCCGTTTATATCTACGCACAAACAATTTCCTGTCAAGCGAGCTTTTGCCTTGACATGCAACAAGGGACGAACAGGCTTTCGAACAAATTGGAATATATCTTCCGACACAATTCTTCTCACATGGTCAGCTATATGTTGCATTAACTTGAGTTTGAAAGAAGACTAATGTAAAAATATTGACTGAGAGAAATGGAAACAGTATGATTACTGACAATTGTGTCTACAAGGAGATACTACTTTAAAGCAAAATATGCTTTTTAGCAAGTTTCAGTAAATAGAATTAACACATAAGTTATATGTAAAGTAACATACATTTATGTGGAATTAAATTGCTGTGGCATTTTTCAACACATGCCAAATGAATAGTATCGTTATATTAGGTTATTTTAAATATGGATATATTTGAAAGAGTAAGGAAACGTCATTCTATGTGTTCTCACAGCACCAGACTTTTGTGTGTGTGAGTGCCCATCCATCTGTCCATCTATCTATCTATCTATCTATCTATGCACACCTAAGTAAGTTCTACCAGTTATTAATGATAAATAGATATAACAGATTGGCTCTTTAAAAAAGAGAGATTATGTCTGATAAAATAATGAAAGCAATATTTACTAAGCAAGTGAGCACTATTATACAAAGAAATAATTAGACATGAAATATCATAAAAATTATTAGAATTGGGAATCAAATGTGGAAATATTATCGAGTGGCTAGCTGAAAACTGCCCGGAGGGTGGTCTTTCTGCTAGTAAAAGTAATGGACATTTAGTAAGCAGCATAATACAATATAATATAATATAATATAATATAATATGAGACAATGTGATATTGATTAATGGCATATTTTATACAGTGATCTTTAAACAAAAATTTAAATAACCTTATATTTCAGATTTTACTTTTAACTTGCCTGCAATATAAGTAGTTTTAAAGACAAAATTTCTGTAACATTTATTTAAGAACCTTTTAAGTTGTGTACGAAGCAGTATCTTAATATATCAATGAACAAAATAAAAAGATATAATTGTGTTATGAAACTAGTCTAAATCTGAAAGTATTTCATAATTTAACTGAAATACATAGAAGGCTATATAAAGTGAATTAGTGGATGGCTCTTATGTACAACACTCACATTCAATCTACACTGAATTTCTTAAGTGATCATTAAATGTGGTACCCTGCTAAACAGCTTCACCAAGTCAGTGAATGCCAACAATAGGGGTTTCTCTTTGTGAAGTATTCTGCAGTTGCCTCACAAAAAAAAGTGCAGCTGTGGTAAGTCTTCCAGGCATGAAGCAAAATTGTATCTCATTTAGCACAGTCATGGATCAGCAGAGGATAGCATTTCTTCAAGAAGGGAGTAATATAGATTCTCATAAAGTACAAGCCAAATCTAAAATTCTAGAACAAGCAAATGCTAAGAATGAACATAGGATCTAGGATCTATGTTTTTGCTGTTTATTGTCTATGGTTTTTTGAGAATTTTCTTATCCATTGAACTTGATTCCACTAACATATTTCACTAGTAACAAGTGAAGAGAGTCATCTCTAAGTAAAAATTTGTTATGCAACCACTTGCAATGCATGCATTAAATGCATTCAAAATAACTAATTGGTTTTGTGATTATTATTCATAGATATATTTATGTTTCTACTACAATTATATAATTATTTCAGCATTTTGCTGAAACACACGTATGTGCTATAAAGCATTTAATACCACATCTGTTTCCTGCTTTTTATTGTTAAATAGATAAACAAACAGATGTATATGTATATAATGTAAATATACATATACACACACATATGTATGTATGTATGTATGGCGGAGGAACTCTTGAGAGTCAATGGCCATCTAATAAATGTCTTAAGGCTATATCATACGCGGAGACATAGAAATAATCGGACTAAATACCCGATCGCGCAGTTAAACCATTGGGAGTGAAGGACTCCCAGCCTTTGTTAGGGCATCCTTCTAAGAGAAGGTAACTCAGGTAACTGGGATAACTCCGACATAAAACCTGCGGCTCAGTGGTTACCGTGATGATGACTTGTTCTTCTTTTCGGTTTATGGCTGCTGTTGCTGAGTGAGTGAGATTGACTCAGTGCACAGCCTTTCCTCACTTTAAAAAAAAAAAATCTTCTTGCACAGGCATTGCACGATAACAACATTGATTAAGCTTTGTGCAATGGCCATACTCGATAATGAGGGGGCAGCCATCACCATGTATGTATGTATGTATGTATGTATGTAGCATGTATGTTTGTTTGTATGTATAGAAAGCACACTTAAATAACTTTTCAGTACTACTAAAGGATAAAGCCATTAATTTTTACTCTAAATGTTTAGCAAGTAATGATATATTTCATATCAAAAGTGTCCATTATTTCCCAGAATTTCAGCTTAAACATTTTATAATGCTTACCATTCACTAATTCTGAAAGGTACTGAGTTGAGTGAAAAGTTTTTCAAAATTTGGTAACTTATTTGTTCTATTCATCAAGTTACAACAAAAGCATCCTAACGTTCAAAGTAGAAGCCATTGTGTTGCACTGTCTCCAGTCACCTTTCTACCAGTTTCTGTCCTTTAAGGTGAAGAACTCCTTCACTAAAGCTTCCACCTTGTTTTGGTCGATGAAGCATCACAAGCACAGGAAGTGAGCCGTGGTTTGGAACAAGTAATAATCTAAGTGAGCCATGGTTTGGAATAAGTAATAATCTTCAAGTAATAATTGAGGGGAACTAATTCTGAACTACATGCTAGGTGTGACATCTGCTTGATTCCCCCAGGTTTCTGTGTTTATTCTAGGTTGTGTGAGTGGTATGCAGTCTTATGTTGTCTTGCAGCAGAAGAGTTTGCTTTCTACTAACCAATATGAGGTACTTTTGCTGCACAATGGCATACAGCCACTCCAGCTATTCAGAGTACAAGTTGGTCTCAATGGTTCGATCATTCAGAATGAACACATTGTGAATTATATCCTTATAATTCTGCTTTAAAATTTCACTAGATGCAAAGCATCATGTGTTTGAAACACCCATGTTTAATGACAGACTCCAGAAGCTTGCCTTTGCATAACTAAAGCTTATGCACATTAAGAAGCAGAAAAATATCTCCCTCTATTATTTGTTCTGATTCATGGCTCACTTCCTGGGCTTGTGATGCTTCATCAACAAAAAGGTGGCGAAAGCTTCAGGGAAGGAGTTCTTCACCTTGAAAGATAAGAACTGGTATAAGTGTGGGATCAAAGAACTGGGAAAAAGATGGTTTCAGACATGATGACCTTAACTTTGAATGCTAGGATGCTTTGTTGTAAATAAAGTAAATAATTTATCAATATATTGCAAAGAATTTGATTGAACACAATGATTATGGAATAAAATTTTCAGTAACTGTTTGATAAATCACTAGCTGACCACGTGCCATCAATAATGACAGCAAGTTGTAGTATATTATATATAAATCAGGTAGAAAATAAGGTACATAATAAACAGACATACAAACATTCATATACTTCCCTTGTACATGCACATGCATACACACATATATTCACACAAAGTTGAAACGCTGATTTATTTTTTCACCAACTTCATTCCTTATTTATATATCACCCCTTCCTTTCTCTCATTGCAATTATTTTCTCTCAGTCAGGGCTATAACTCTCACTATTTTCTCCTTCATTGAATTACTATTTTCTCTCCTCCTCCACAGCCGTCATGGTTCTGGACAAATATATATATATATATATCCAAATATATAAAAATACCACTCTCATTATTATATTAGGAAAGTGTATAATTTTAGAAAAGTTATGAGAACCATGTATCTTAAGCATAAAAGAATAACATAACTCTTTCTTAGACGTTTTCATAAACAAATAATTCAGAGTTATATTTCCAGAAAATAACATTGAATTCAAGGTGATGGACAGAAATAGAAATATCATAATTTTAAATCTTATTAGTGTAAGTGCTATGTTGCTAAATATGCAAATAACTGGAGAACAATTTCAATTGCTACTTTTCCGGTGAGAGGTTTCAAGCAGGGAAAACCATCTATATGTTAAAACCTTTGCTAAAAAGATATGCGAAGTTATGCAAGTGTCAAAACATTAAAATATAGAGTAATAAATCAGTTCAACTTACTTGAGAAATTGAAGATTCTACCATTTGAAGATTGCTGTGTGAAGGAATTTCAGCTTGAAGGGTTTGACCTTGTGCTACCATTAATTCTTTACAAGCCAATGATTTAATCAGCATTTTACCTGATTGTGATGGCAGTAAAACAAAGCAACCCAAAGGATGTTTAGTTTTCAGAAAGGAATCATGCAGGAGATTATTTTGTGGTGGAACTGAAGAAATTGTTTCCTGTCCAAGTTGACCAATTAACACATATTCCTGTGTGAAAGACAAATCAAACAGTTTATATCATATTAAACTTCTTAAAATAAAACAAAAAAATTCCTTTCTAAATTTCTGAGAAGCGTTAAGGCAACAATAATTACAAAATTTTTGTCTATAGAATATATATTTCATATTATTATGTTTTACATTATGTTTATAGTGGTCTAGTCTTTGATAATCTTCAGATACCAATTTTCTTGAGGAAAACATTTTCCTATTTTGAATTTATAATTCAAGCCCTTAATTGGAATGCCAGGTTTTTAACTTTCATTACTATTATTTCACTGCCCTGTAATATTTTCCACTGTCATGTAAAATGCTGCATTAGAAATAATGATTCTAATAGAACTTAAAATCATGAACTGCCAGAATCCTCACACCAAGCAAAATGCTTAGCAGCATTTCATGTCTTTACACTCTGGGTTCAAATTCTGCCAAAGTCAACTTTGCCTTTCATCCTTTCAGGGTTGATAAAATATGTAAGTTGAACACTGAGGTTGATGTAATCAACAATCCTCTTACTCTGAACTTGCTGGCCTTGCGCCAATATCTGAAACCAATTTATATATATATATATATATATAGTACTTCACATGATGATATGGTCCAAGCCTTATAAATATGATGTCCTTAAACCGTTCAAATTTTTTTTAATTAACTAAGCAATAATCTTTTTTAATTGAAAAGGAAAAAACAAATTTTGAAAAAAGGATAAAATGTTTATTGGTATTGAGTTTACTTTTCTTGTTAAGTTTTCAACAACTGAAAGCTTTTACAAGCTACAATAATATACTGGCTACTCTTACAGTCACGTAACACTTGCTCCTACTTCCACCTCTTCGATTAACTATTATATGGGGACAACAGACATATTCTGGAATCTTGGATGTTTTAAAAAATTGTAATATCTAGTGTCATTTTGAAGCCATCCTTAGTTCTTTGATACAAATGTTCTGTTTTAAAGTGACCTAAATTAAAATCTTCCTTCAAAATCTCATATCAGCTTGTTTCAGTCACTAACTTAGTAATTACAAAGATGTTTTACTAAATTTTATATTATATTTAAAACTAGATTAAACAAAGGTGTGTATGTCAACAGATATATGGTAAGAAAAGGGCTAAAGCATTTGGAATGGCTATCTACTGTTTATGCCAGGTTTATTATATTTTAAGTCTCACAGCCTTAGCTTCTCTATTTGAATTGATGATAGAAAACTGAAATAGTAATTGATAAAAAGTAAAATAGGGAGAGAATGTCAACTGCTTTTTGGGTAAGGCAAATAAACAAACTGAAAATAAAATAAAAAGGAAAAATTCTGTCAATACAAAATTACAAGAAGAAAATTGAAATGTTTGGATCCATAATATATCGAAAATTGTATATCTCAAATACAAAGAAGTGTACACTGAATTTCTCATTGAAAATTGCCATAGAGTTTAGAACCATATTAACACATAAAGAATTTCATTTTCATATAAGCTAATTAAATGCCAAACCATTTCAGTAATTTCTTTTGTTGCACAATGAGAAGTGAATTAGAATAACATCATTTATGTGAAATGATAGCTTGCTATGAAAGAAATATTTTGGAAATCAAATGTAATGCAAAATATTTTGTTTACAAAATTCTTTTTATACAAGTTAGTTATTATTTACAAGCTGTTTACCATTTATAACAAAACTGCTCAATATTATCCCAAATTTACTGTTACATTATAACTGTCACATTATTAGTTTATTTTCTTTGGAAAATTCAATTTAATCATATATTCAGTATTGTGTTTATCAATATGAACTCATTCTTCTACAATCAACAAGTTATAAATGATACATTTATCTTGTTTCAAATGATATCTATCTATCTCAGAGCTTTAGTGGCTGATAGGTTAAGATGTTAGACAACTTATCTTATAATGAAGTCATTCATAGGAGTTGTTTATTGCAAATGTAGGCAAAGCATATTACACTACTTAATAGTATTAAACCTTGCTGAAATGCAAGAACTCCTGCTATTTCATACCTATTACTAGTAGTTAAGTTACAATGAATATGTAAACAATATTAAAAACCTAAAATGAATATGAAATGAGGAATAAATAATATTTTGCTTTATTTATTCCTGTATGTATGGGACAAAATTTCATACATGTTTCATTTTCCTTGCTGAAGTATAATCTAAGCAATTATGAATGAACCATTAAGTAAAGATACAAGGTGGTATATTTATTGCTGTAAGGAAATACATTTATTGTTGTAAGAAAATAGAATTTTTTAAAGAACTATTACCTCGGTTAGTAATGAAGAGCCTCTCCCCAAGAGCGAAAGGCAGATTGTATGATACCTGTGTATGAAAAGCTATGTTACATGGCAGTGAGACATGGGCTGTGACTACTAAGAACATGTGAAGGCTTTGAAACAAATGAAGCCAGTATGCTCTGGTGGATGGGTAATGTCAGTGTGCATATACAACAGAGTGTAAATGATTTGAGAGATAAATTGGGTATATGAAGCATTAGATGTAATATGTAAGAGAGGAAACTGTACTAATACAGTCATGTAATGCATATGAATGAAGACAGTTGCTGGAAGGGTTCTCAACCCATGGGCAAAGTGGGATTACATGATGGGGGGGGGGGGTTCAAAAGGGTTGGCATATGCAACCTGATCACCTCTACCGATCAAACTCCCAACCCATGCGTTCCCGTCACGACACTGATTCTGCAGAACTGGGTTGGGTATGAAAACCAACTTTAAAGTATAAATATAGATGTTTTTTAATCAGCAATGTTTGGTTAAGTCCTATTTGGGGTGAAAAATCAATAAACTATTTCCTTATGGGGTTTTCCATTTAATCAGGATTAAAAAAATCGATAAACTGATTCCTTAAATTGGTTTCACCCCATTTTCAACCATAACGTCTACCAATTTTTATGTATTTTGTTCAAACTTGATGCCAGCATTACTTAGGACTCATGGGAGCTTTGAATGCTTTAAGTTCTCCAAAAACGAAAAAAAAAAAAAAAACAATCGATGAGTGGAAAAAATCGATAAACTGATTCCTTATGGGATTTCCCAATCAAATTGTCTGCAAAATTTCAGTCAAAAGTTTACCAATTTCAACAGATTTCACTCAAATTTGGAGTCAATGTTACTTAGTTTGCTTTGAAATAAAGAGCTTGATTAGCTTAATAATCCTAATTTAATCCCGAGCAAAGCCGGGCTATACTGCTAGTACAAAATAAAGCTTCCAATTGGTTAAAATCAGAAGCCATGGGAGCCTCTGCTTAGTACTGCATCAGGGCATCAAAGTGACACTGGAATACAGATATATGAAGCCCAATATACCCATCATGACCATTCAGCTCATAAAGGTACACCAGGCACATGCATCACAACTATGTTAGTTAGTTAGTTAGTTAGTTAGTTAATTTGGCTCAAAAGCAAATAGCAAGGCCATGTAGGGGGACATGGAGTTAAGTACAGGGTGGTGTTCATGTAAAGAGTTCAGGCCACTTGAGGTCAAGGGAGGCTTTGAACAAAGCGGTCGTCGGCATCTTCACCATCTCGTCTGGCAGCTTGTTCCACGGATCCGCAACCAGGACGGAGAAAGCTCCTCTCCTTCGATTGAGATGAAATCATCGCAGGTAGAGCTTTTCGGAATGACCCCGCAGCCGACGCTCTGGAGCAGGAGTGAAGAACAGCTCTTTCAAGAGGTTACACTTTCCGCTTATTATGTGTGCAACGTGGGGACCACATATCAAGACAAACAGTGCATGATCTTACAGGTGGGCCCCAGTTAGAATTTTCTTCAGGTCAAGTAGTCCATCCTGCAAAAAAGGTTCCTGAAAAAGGTTTGTTTAAGGATGATGAATGAAATAATCATGTTTCCAGAGGTGAAATATTCAAACCCCAAAGAATTCCTCTCAACACAGCTATGGTGATCCTCCACTACTCCTACCCATGATCAGAGATGTACATATTGTCAGCCACTAAGAAAAATGCTCAACTGGTGAATATCAAGTAACTGACAAGCAAATCTCTGGTCCTGAGCAGAATATTTGCTGTAGTCCATCTGTTACATCAAAACAAAAAACATGTGCATGTTAATACATCCAATTAGTTAAGATCAGAAGCCATGAGAGCCACAGCCTGGTACTGCATCAGTGCATTGATTTTACATCAGGTCATTGGTACGTCACCACCGCCGCCACTGCCACCACCACCATCATTATTCTTTTTTTCCAGAGATATCTATATCATGTCCCAGCTCCTTCCTTTAGCTTAGAGACACAACACTTTCCTCAACACATGTACTGTTCTAAATAATGCTGCCAACCATGTACTTCCTTTGGAGTTTTGGTATTTTCAGCTTCATATGCCAAAACATTACTTCCTTTGAGATGGTTCCAAGTACACCAATCATAGTAGGTACCATGCTCCCTTTTGAGGTTCAATAGATGCATTTTACTTCCAATGCCAGGTCTTGGTATTGACTTACTTATTCTTTGTCTTCACAATATTCTGATCTGTCAATGAAGGTTCATTCTTTAGACTCCTTCTATAGGAGGGTGATATCTGGTTGATTACATTGCAGATTATTATCTGTGTAGATTGGCATATCTCACATGAGTTTCACTTGATTATTTTCCACTACTGACAATGGTTGGTGCTCATTTCATTTATTGAGACATTCTGCCCCATATTTCCTGCACAACACTCAGTGTAATTGCAATGCCACTTTGTCATAGAATTTTTTGCACTCCTTTTGGGCATCCACTGATTATATGTCTAACCACCTCAGATTATTTTTCATATGATCTACACAAAGGTGATAGTACTGTCTTATCAATGCTGCACTTGATTGAGGTGGTTCATAAAGCTTGTTCTTGATCAACAAGGATCAGTCTTTCTGCTTTTCTTTTTTAAAACTCAATATCTTAGCCATCTCCAAACGTCTTCAGCAGCTTCATCTGCTGTTTCCAATTGATGATCTGTTCTTCATTACTTCTCATTTTGTACTCCTGAACGATCTCAACGTGATCACTGATCACTGATCACTCAGTGCAGTCAGCAGCATTTTTCCATTGCAATTTCAAAGATAGGCATGCAAGGACTTGGTCACTTTTATAATGATGTCTTCTGTTCCAACCAATCCCTTTCCATCTTCCTTCCTAGGTAGGTAAAGCCTTGCTATGTTACACCAAGTATGAAGGCACTCATGCATGGCTATTATCTTCCTAGTTCTTTAGTCCCTGGTAGCCAGTTCCTCTTTTTCCTTTTCCACAACTCCCATATAGTAGCATACTAGGCTTATAGCCCAAGCACTGATGCCTCAGATCAGGTTTCCTGTATTCAACTTGGATCCATATGGCTTCTTAACTCTTCTAGTATATTCATAAGAAATGTTTTCATTCATATTGGTGTTCATCATCTTGCTTACATGTAAAATTCCAAGGTACTTGTAACCTTCTCAGTTCACTTCTCTTATAGACTCATCATCTGGAAGTTGTACTTCGTTCCAGTCTATGTTTCACCCTCTCTTCAGTTCAAGAACAACATATTTATCTAGACTAAATGCCATCTTGCAAGCATCATTAGAATTACATTTCATTTTAGACATTTCTCTCATGAATGAGGTGTGTTTTTTATGGTTACCACCAACCAGTAGTTATATTGTGCCACCATCTCTAGACAGGTTGCCAGCCAAGACTTCCAACAGATCAGTCTGTCCTTGTTGAAGTTGGTTATTCTGTGCTGGTTGCCATCTCCAATATTTACTCATGCAGCAAACAAAGAAAAACTTATACGGTTGAATGGTTGTTGACTAGTGAGTTGCTCTTCCCTCAAACAGGTTTTGCTTTTTTGTCCAGCAGTGTATCCAACAAAATCCACCCCACTTATCAGGCCAAGAGCTTGTTAGGGTTGCCAGTTTTGTCACTGATGGCTCAACCATGTAACAGTTTGTGTTGGATTACATGTTACCAGTAGCAATAACACTATTATCATCATCATCATCATTATTATTATTATTATTATTATTATTATTGTAAAAAAGCTGTTACATGCTAATTTAATTAACAGGAACACTATCCTAAGGCCTGGTGACAAGTCTCTTCAAATCTCAAGAATCTTTCTTAGGATTTTCTGCAGGTTAACAGTATGTATCATAATTCTATGATTCTTTAGCCTCTTAAGTAGCACTTTGGGTACTGGGTAGAGTACAGCAGCTACCACAGAAATAGTTCTCACCTTTGTGTTCTACAATCTCTTCATCTCTATGGTTAGGTTCTGATATTTCTCAGTGTTATCAGTTTCCTTAATATCCACTCTATATCATGGAATTGAAAAGTCTATACTCCTACATTGGTTTTACTAACTTCTGTAATCACATCTGGTCTACCAGCTTCAATAGTATGATCACTCTTTCTGGAGAAATTTCCTGAAATCCAGCAGTTGTCTTTCACCATCACAGCCACTGGTTCATGTTCATACCAATTTTCTCTCATTTTAAGGTGGCGAGCTGGCAGAAACATTAGCATGATGGGCGAAATGCTTAGCGGTATTTCATCTGTCTTTGCGTCCTAAGTTCAAATTCTATTGAGGTCGACTTTGCCTTTCATCCATTCAGGGTCGATAAATGAAGTACCAATTGCATACTGGAGTCAATCTAATCAACTGGCCCCTTTCCCAAAAATTTTGGGCTTTGTGCTTAGAGTAGAAAAGAATTTTCTCTCACTTTGAATCCACAAATTTGGTTAATATCCCACTGCATTTTTTTACCAATACAGCTATGCATGATACCGTTATACAATTTGTATGCAAACATACTGCTCTTAACAGGGAGATATACTTTTGTCTCATTTTCCACACATTTGCTCTGTGACTGAGTTTCATCAATTTTTATCTTGACCAAATTCTATAATTAGCAATGCAGTTTCTTGTTTCAGGTTTCCATCTATAAACCAAAACCAACTTATCATATTAATTGGCCACAGAGTTCTTTGTCTTTCCAAATATTTTTTTATGTCATTCTTCTTTCTGTTCTTGAATTCTTTCCCCATTTAAGTGGCTTCAATATTTCTAACTGCAGAGAAGAGTGTTTCCTCACTATAAAAGAAACAGTTTTTCAAGCCCCAAATTGTAGCAATGGTGTCTTCTGCATTAACAAACATTTACCTTCTTTTATTCTTGCTAAATAGAGCCTGTTGATATTACTTTTAGGGTGGTATGTATTTTTCATTGTGAGCAAATCCTAGATCAGTCAAATAACTGTAGCTCTTTCTTATTATCAATATTATTACTATGAGGAACCATTAACACCAAAAGAAATGCTTAATGGCGTTTCTTCCATTTTCACATTCTAAGTTCAAATGCCACCAAGGTTGACTTTGCCTTTCAGCCTTTTGGAGCTGATAAGATAAGACCCAGTTGAAGACATGAGCCAATGCAACTAACTTAACCCCATCCCTTGAAATTGCTGGCCTTGTGCCAAAATTTCAAACCAATATAATTATTAGGGCAGTGGACAAGTAGAATTGGTATAGCACTGGACAAAATACTTAGTGATGTTTCTTCCTGACTTCTGAATGCCCCCAAAACTGACTTTGCCTTTCATTCTTACAGGGTTAATAAAAAAGTACCAGTCAAATACTGGGGTCACTGTAATCAACTCATCCTCTCCCCTCAGATTTACTGGCTTTATACCAAAATTAAAAAGAATTATTATAAGCAGGATCATTAGCACTTTAGACAAAATGCTTAACAGCATTTCATCTGACTTTATGTTCTGAGGCAAAAATTCTGCCACGGTTGACTTTGTCTTCCATCTTTTTGTGGTCGATGAAATAATTACCAGTTAAGCACTGGAGTTGAAGTAATTGACTAGCTCCCATCCCCAACTCTATCAAAATATCAGACAGCAACAGTACTAGCAGTTTTATTAGTAGCAGCAGTAGCTGTAATAGCAAAAATGTAGTGATGACAATGATGGTTATGATGACCATAATCATTATATTCATAATCATCAACAAAGCAAAGCAAGTAATAAAAATAGAAAAAAATTTATTAAAAAGAATATAAGATTTCAACTTCAAATAAGGCAATATCATTTACCTTTTCCAACAAGATATGGCAAAGAGCCTGGAAGTTGGCTCTGTTGCTTTCAAGTTCATCCCAATCAATTTTCCAAGAACTTGTTGGCTCCAGTATATAGGGCTGTAAAATTGTACAAAGAACTTTGTTTAAAAACATACATTACTCTGAATATATATAGCCTTCCAAATATGTCTCAGTATTAATACAAACAAAAGCATAATATGTAGAATATATATATATATATACAACCAATAGATTGCAATATCCATCCATCCATCCATATATATATATGAGTACGGGACACTTTTATCTGCTGCAATTTTTGCAACTTGTAATAAAGCCTGTCTTTGTATGAAACAATTGTACTAAAAACTAATCCATTCTTGTTGCTTCTTTCTCGTATGACTATTTAATTTTTTCCCACTAGGCCGCTGGTGGCAAAAAAAAAAAAAAAAAAAAAATTCTACAAAATTTTTTGCCACCCTATATTGATTAATTATGAATTTTCTGGTTAATTCCGTAATGGAATCGGCGGCTTATATTTATTTGCTGCCGATAAATTTGGCGCGAGTGCGATGATTTGAAAATTTTAGGTCAGATATTGCCGAGGCAGGGTCGGAAATGCCTCGTGAAAATATCTGTTCCGACTTGGCTATTTCTTACTGATGATTCTAAGGGCCTATGGAAGATTGGCTTGATTTAATTTAATCAGGTTAGTTTACCATTAAACAGTTGATGAAACGGTGCATCGTATAAGAAATTACAGGGTAAATGTTTTTTAATTTTCTCCTGGTTTACGGAATTGATGTTTATTTGCGGTTGAAGCTTTGGCTGTTATTTCTAGTGGGTGAATGGCCTATTATGGCCGTTCCTTGATTGTGATGTTGAACTTAAAAATGGTCTATGACTATTTAATTTTTTCCCACTAGGCCGCTGGTGGCAAAAAAAAAAAAAAAAAAATTCTACAAAATTTTTTGCCACCCTATATTGATTAATTATGAATTTTCTGGTTAATTCCGTAATGGAATCGGCGGCTTATATTTATTTGCTGCCGATAAATTTGGCGCGAGT
>NC_042999.1:92233656-92413656 GCF_006345805.1 Octopus sinensis
AGTGATCAAATGTAATATTTAATTGAAATTTAATCATCAATGTACTTTCCCTGATTATCTATGACTGCCTTCCATCTATTTACAAGCTTTTTAATCCCATCAATGTAAAACTCTTTTGGTTTCAAAGTGAAGAACTCTGAAATGTCTGTTTCAACCTCCTCCTGGCTTGCAAAAGTTATGCACCGCCAAATTATTCTGTAAACTAAGAAACAAATGGTACTCTGAAGGAGCAAGGTTGGGAGAATAAGGTGGATGAAGAATTTATTCCCAACCAAGCTCTTCGATCTTCTGTGATGTGATCTTTGCAGTGTGGGGTCACGCATTGTCCTGATGAAACATCACTCCTTTTCAATTCACTAAAGTGGATCTTTTTTTCTTCAAAGCTTTGTTCAAAGGCTCTATTGCTGACAGTAGACTTAAGCATTGATTGTTGCATTAGGTGGTAATAATTCAAAGTGAATTACTCCTTTGTAATCACATCAGATAGAGAGAAGAACCTTTTTTTCCATGAAGTTCCCTTCTCGGTTGTGGTTGAGCTTTTTCCCTTTTACCAAGCCACTATTTATGATGTTTCACATTTCAATAGAAGATCCATTTTTCATCACCAGTCACATGAGTTCGCAAGAATGGAGAGAAAAGCAGACAATTCATGAGGCACCCATTTTCCAAGTTTAGGAAACTGTCCAAGTTGTTGAAGATGATGATGAACAGTTGTATGGTTTGAACTAAGCTTTATTGCCAATTCTTCAACTGATAATCCAGGATTTTCTTTAAGTAATGCCTTAAGGAGCTTATCATCAAACTCAACTGGACATCCTGTTCGATCTTCATCTTCAAGGCTGAAATCTTCACTTCTGAATTTTGCAAACCATCTTCTGCAAGTTCTTTCATTCAAGCATTCTTGCCCATAAACTGAGTGTATGTTTCGAGTCACTTTGGTGGCAGAGTTTCCTTTTTTGTACTCATAAAGCATTAAATGCCCTTTGGATACTTCAATGTTAGAAAGGGTTTTAATCAAAGTAATTCTAATTCTATTATTCTGTAAAATAATACTTATTTAGTTTAAATGTACACAAATGCATAAAAATAACTTTTAATTCCCTTAGACATTCTAAAATACTATTAAATTTCATTTAATTTTAAAAACGGTTAAATTAGACAGAATTTATGGGATGACCGGATATATATATATATATATATATCCTCCCCTCCCCCTCCTCTTCATCATCATCATCTGTTGTCCATGCTGCCATGGGTTGCATGGTTTGACCAGCACTGGTAAGCTGCATCAGAATCTAGTCTGATTTGGGATGGCTTCTATGGCTGGATGCCCTTTCTAATGCCAACTACTTTACAGAGTGTGCTGGGTACTTTTAAGTGGCATCATAATGGTTCTTATACATGGCATATACATATACTCACACACACACAGATATATATATATATATCTGTGTGTGTATGTGTGTGTGTATATGTATATACTCACACACACACACACAGATATATATATATATATATCTGTGTGTGTGTGTGTGAGTATATGTATATGCCATGTATAAGAACCATTATGATGCCACTTAAAAGTACCCAGCACACTCTGTAAAGTAGTTGGCATTAGAAAGGGCATCCAGCCATAGAAGCCATCCCAAATTCTAGTGTATGTTCAGATGACAACAATATTAATGATGATAATAATATATATATATTATATATATTATTATCATCATTAATATTGTTGTCATCTGAACATACACTTTCCCATTTTTGAATGAGTCAGATGGAAGCCATTGAGGTAAGTTTACTATAGGTGGATGCCCATCCTGCCACCAATCCTCATTTGTTTGCAAGCAAGGTAATATTTTCTCATAATAAAGGCAGCAAGCTGGAAGAATATTTAGCATGCCAGGTGAAATACTTAACAACATTTTGTATGGCTTTACATTCTGAGTTCAAATTCTGGCAAGATTGACTGCCTTTCATCCTTTCGGGGTCAATAAGTCAAGTACTAGCTGGACAGCTGCTTCACCAAAATTGCTGGCAGTGTGTGAAAATTTGAAACCAGTATTTCTTCATAACCAACTGTTTCTAGGGAAGATTGGAAATGAATGATACTGTTCATATGATGATGGCAAACGTTTACAATTATCATGTGTTGTCAAAGTAAGAAAGTATAAACACACAAACACACACACAGATGCACACACACACACACACACACATACAAGCACACACACACACAAATGCACGAGCACACATGCATGCACACATATTTCTATACAACAGGCACCTTTCAGTTTCTGTCTATCAAATCAACTCATAAAGCCTTGGTTTGCCAGGAGTAACAGTAGAAGGTACTTGCCAGTGAAGCTATATATATAAATATATATTCTTTAATTCTTTTACTTCTTTCAGTCATTTGACTGCAGCTATGCTGGAGCACCAGCCTTAGTTGAACAAATCGACCCCAGGACTTATTCTTTGTAAGCCTGGTACCTATTCTATCAGTCTCTTTTGCCGAAGTGCTAAGTTACGGGGACATAAACACACCAACATTACTTGTCAAGAGATGGTGGGGGAGAAACACATACACACATACACTATATACAACGGGCTTCTTTCAGTTTCTGTCTATCAAATCCACTCACAAAGCTTTGGTTGATCCAAGGTTACAGTGGAAGACACTTGCCCAAGGTATCATGCAGTGGGACTGAACCTGGAACCATGTGTTTGGGAAGCAAGTTTCTTACCACACAGCCACTCCTGCACCTAGTACACTAAACAAAGCTTTTAAAACCCTATTTCTATATTTGCAAAGTAGTAGTAGATTTTTCTTGCATACTAATGCTTCAGAATCTCATCTTATCCCTTTTACCTTATTCAACACATAATCTTTTATTCATTTATTGGTCTTACTCATTGGTTTGCAGCCTAACTGGAGTACTAGTTGCTAGGGTTCAGTTGATCACGTCAACCCCAGTGGTTATTCCAGTCAAGCCCTTATTTTGTCAATCTCTATATGTTGAACAATTAGGTGATGTGACATAAAGGGATAAGAAAAAGAAAAAAACATTGGCTTTTAGACCAGTATAAACATAAACAGAGATATGGAAACAGAAACACCCACATGTACATCCCAAACACACACAAGCACACATCCAACATCAGCATTGTATCAAGATCATCATCATCACCACCGTGACCACAACTATTTTACATATTTCTTGTGCTGACATGAACTGGACCGTTTAACAGGATCTAGCAAGAAAGAAGACCATGTTTTGCACCAATGTCTCTGTTTTGGGATAGTTTCCATAGCTAGATGCTTACCTAATAGCAACTTTACATAGAGTATTGGGTGGTAGGAGAAAGAAGAGAAAGTAATGTCAGGGTGGGGGATAGAGTGATAAATGGCAAGGGTCACAGTGTGATGAATAACTAAGTGATGAGGTGGGTCAAGTAAGAAGGCACCAGGACTCTTCTCCACACACCACACATATACACACTTACATGTATCAACATCATTATGATCATAATCATTTTAGGTTCAGTCTCCATACCTAATAAGATTGGATGGATTGTCATAGTTCAAGTCAGTTCTTATAAGTTACACAGGTTTATTGTTGGAGAAGACAGCAGGAAGAAACTAACAGAGACAGTATTAGGGGAGAGAGGTGGAAAATAATGTTAGGGTTAAATAAAAGGGTGTCAGAGAGTGATAAGAATGGTCAGGTGGGGTGAATAAGAGATCAGTGCTACTCAGCATTATATACTAATGGGCAGAGTGGTTCATGAAAGAGAGATAAAATGATGGGGATTAAAAGCCAGTTTCTATCCTGATTGTAATATGTCCAAGACAGTATGATGTCAGAGGAATCTGGGAGCCTTATTATTCAGGACAGAAGGTGGGATAGCAAGATATGGATGGTGGAAGAAAATATTCAACATGCATAGATCAAATGCTTTCCTCTCATTAACAGATGGCATGGTATGGTGAGTAGAAGAGATGATATGGAGCAGGGAGGATATAGAATAGGTATTAGTGATAGGAGAAGAGATGAGATGTGAGGGTTTATAAGCAGGAGTGTATGTAGAGGCTGCATTTTCTGCAGTACTGCATATAACCAGTCAGCACAGTCTTCTATCATATACCTCATCAAATGTAGTATCGTGAAATCATTTTCCACCATCTCCTCCCAAGCCATCCTTGTCTCTCTTATCTACAGATCCCATACAGTTTCAGTACTCTGCACTGATTTATGTACTTATCTTCTATCCATCATCTATCATGTTCCCATACTATTGCAGTCTCCTTACATGCATTCTGTGTCTACTTCTTATACTCAGTTTGACTCTTACTTCATTTACAATTTGTTCATTCACATGAATATGATACATCCAGTAAAGCATACTCCCTTCACCTTTTTCTAGAGTTTGCAGATCCTCTGTATTCAAGGTTTGCATCTCACTGACATGCAGCAATACACTTTGCATACATGCATTATACAAACTGACTCTAAGGGAGAAGCCTTTGTTGCCAGAAAAGGTATTAGCTTTCTGAACTTTCTCCACTCTTTTCTATTCTGGCTAATGATCTAATTAGTAGTATGGAGCAGTAGTTTCAGAACTACTTCTATAGAGTCATCACATTTGAGAGAAACTATTTCCTGATTACTCCCAGTGCTTATTGTCTGAACGCACCCACTACATGGTAATTAAGGGCTGGTCTCTAAGAGTAAATAGCAGCTTGTATAATGTGTGTGCATGAAATGCAGTACTGCATGGTAGTGTGATGTGGTCCTTGAATGTATTGCAGAAACTGAAAAGAAATAAGGCAAGCATGCTTCACAGGATGTGAATGTTAGTTTGGAAAATGACAGATTATTTATGAGCTGAGAGTAAAACTGGATATGAGAAATCAGATACAATGTGCATGAGAAAAGACTGTGCTACAATGAAATGTAATGCAAATTAAGGATAACAGCTAAATAAAAACTCATGCACATTTAATGTGAATGAAACCTGTGGATGTTGTATTTCCTGCAAATGTCAAAGGACAGAGTTGAGTGGCAATTTATGATGTTGGTGAAGATATGACCATAAAAGATCCAACCAGCAGTAAGTCCCGAAAAATGGTGACAGTGTATGTTTGGAATTGTGAGTACATATTTATGTGCATTGCATGTATGTGCATGTATATGTACCACCAAAACTGCCTCCTTCATACCTATACATCCTCTTATATCGTTACCACTTACTTTCCTGTCACATGCTGCTCTACCACTCAGCCTTCACTGTTGTTCATTGGGATGGCACTCACTTTCTATTCATCTAACATCTTCATTACTCAACCACTCATTTCTCATCTCAATGTCTATATATAAAGAACAACATAGGACATTATAACTCAAAGAGATAATAGGAGGAAAAGAGAGCTAAAAAGAAACAGATGGTGACAGAAGTGGGAATTTAGTATGCATTGACCCAGTGTTTCATTCATTCCACAAGTGGCAAGGTACAATGAATAGAGGAATGATAGCAGAAGGATAATGAGGTATCAAATAAGCAAGAAGAAGAAGTAGTGATTTAGCAGGCAAACAATAGGTGATGTAGATACATATATATTCCAGCTTCCATTACTGCTCCAAGGTGGTTGGGTTTTCGCCAGTATCATGCACCAGCAACAAAAATGGTCTTTTAAGTGTATTTGTTCCTCTTTGTGAGAGTTGGCCATTTTGTGAATATTTGTGGATATGCATGTACAGGGTATTTGGGTTAAATTTGACAAATTCTTTTGTAACCTTTTCACAGTAACAGATTGATGTAATGATGAATAGTCAATGGCATTGGGTTACAAAAAGATTAAAGTTGTAGTTGAGAAAAAGTTAATTGACATGGAGGACTGGAAACCATCTGAATATTGGGAAAGAGTTACCTGTATCATGATGTTTGCACCAAGTATCAAAATGCCAACATCATAATTGCTGCTCAACATTCTGTGAACACTGTAAAAGCTGTATGACATGATTTGGAGATCTGCAACAGAAACTACATAGCAATGTCCAACAGGAACAGACACAGCAGGCATTCTGACTGCATCTGAATGCTGCAATTCAGATAGTCATGTGAAGAAACCAGAAACTATGATCAATGCCTGGCTGGAAAGTGTTGCTGCTGGAAGGCCATAAGTATGGCAGTAGGGTTTGACTCCTTTCCATACCTTCGGAAAATGTCAGAAGTGGTTGTTGGAGAATTTCTATGACTTTACCAGCCCTGATTTTTGGCCTCCTAATTCCCCCACTTGTAATCCCACTCTTCTTGCAACACCAAGGCTGAGCTGGTGACCAAGATCAAGGTGGTATTCAAAGATCTTCCCAGGGACACAGTGAAGAACACATGCACCAAGGTTTTGGAGCCATCTTCAGATTGTGGTGGAAGCTGAAGGCAGCTATTTGAGTAAACTGTTATCTCCCAGCCATAATCTAGTCGATATATTTTGATCTTTTAAAATACTTTTATTTTTAGACGGAATATGGTCTCTTCTTTTCCTTTTATGCAAACTGTCAAATTTATCCTGAATACCCTGTATACATACATATGACCAAGCAAGAAAAACTGCTTTCCAGTGCTGACTGGTTGATTGGAAACAACTTCTCATGTGTTCATAAGAATAACATTAAGTACATTTTTATCTTTGAAAAAGATCTTGTTCCCTTGAATGTGTGTATGTGAAAATTTTCAGCACAATCCAGATATTCTGTTCAATTATAATTGTAACTAACCCAGGTTTGAAATTCCCCCAAGACACCTGATGAAGGCTGGAGGGTATATCAGCCGAAACGTGTTAACAACAAACAAGATGAAAACAAATATCCATCAAATGTAAATAATGTAAATAATGTGCATTATTCCTCATCTCTTAAATATAGAACTGTAATTGTAATTTTACAACTATTATTGAACAAAGTATGTGTAAGCTAAATTAAAATTTAACTTTGCAAATTTAGGCTCAACTGTTGGAATGTGTGCCTGCTAGAGGGTGAAAGCAATAAAGACTACAGCAATTATTTCTCTAATTTTGACAAAAAAGATAGAAATATGATGAGAGTATAAAAATAGTGATCAGTTAATAACAGCGCTAAAATGTTTACAAAAGAATTTTAAGGTTTTATAACATTTAATTTGAGAAAGAAAATATTCTGACTTCAGATTACATCAATAATTTTGCATATAACATTCTATACTATTTAACTGCTGAATGATGAATGAAAGTATTCAAAACAGAATAAATAATTCCATATCTATCCAAGTGAAGAAAATCTAAAACTGCTAAATAACAAAATAGTTATAGCAGAAGTAGCTTATCATCTTAGTTAATGTTTACAAGTATCTCATTTATAACATTTCGCAACTTGTAATTACAGACGATTGCATCCATTGAATAATGCAGCAGACAGGTAATAATTGCCTACTATATTCATTCTCATAGGTAATTTGTGAGATGGGATAAAGTTATTTTAATGACTCAATTTCGAAATAATTTGAATTACTAGTTCTAACAAATTATAATGGTATAATAAATGCCCAATGGTAATAGATTGGAGCATATATTACATTATGAATAAATATATAGCAATGGAAGTGTTAAGATACACTGTTAGTCTAGATTTTGTTTAAAGAGTTCGTATAGAATCTTGATTACCATCATATTATAATCATATTTTTTTTAATATTTATTTGTAACTATTCAAACTGGCTGAGGAAACTTAAATGAGGAACATGGTTATCTGATTATGCTGAGCTACCAGTATGAAATAATATATACATATATGTGTGTGTGTAGATATATATATATATTATATATATATATATATATATATATATATATATATATACACATATATATATATAATATGGCTGTTGTTGGTGTCACATAAGTGGTACCTGTGCCAGTGGCATGGAGAAAACACCTTTTGAGCATTGGGCCTCACAGAGGCAATGACAAGTGACTGAAATCTTTGACAATATGCTGTGCTTGAAAAGACGACCCCGCAAGCTAAGTTAAATTGTAGTCATGGCAGATACTGGTGTCACCAACTGGCACCCATACCGGTGGCATGCAAAAGCACCCATTACACTCTCAGAGTGGTTGGCATTAGGAAGGGCATCTAGTCATAGAAACCATGCCAAATCAGACTGGAGTCTGGTGCAGTCCCTCAGCTTACCAGCCCTGGTCAAACCATCCAATCCATGCCAGCATGGACAATGGATGTTAAATGATGATGATGATGATTACACACATACACACACACACACACACACACATGCAAACAAACATATATACATATAGGATGTTCAGGATAAATAAGAAAATTTTGTATGTAACCTTTTTCAGGAACTGCTTGATGTATTGATGAACAGGCAGTGGCATTGAAACGCATAAAGATTAAAGTTGCAATTAAGAAAAAGTTAACTAACATGGAGAACTGGAAACCATCTGAAGATTGGAAAAGAGTTACTTATATCATGATGATTTGCACTGGGTATCAAAATGCTGACATCACGACTGCTGCTCAATGCACTGTGAACACTGAAAAAGCCGTAAGACATGACATGGACAACTGCAACAGAGACTCTGAAGCAAGACCCAGCAGGAAAGGACACAGCAGGCATTCTCATTGCATCCTTATGCCAGAATTTATCCTCATATCTTTGAAGAAGGCCTTAGGCACAATTCAGATGGCTATGTGAAGCTGGAGACTGTGATCAATCCCTGGCTGGAAGACCATATGTGTGGCAGTAAGATTTGTCTCCTTGACATACCACCAGAAGGAGCCAGAAGTAGTTGTTAGAGAATTTTCATGACTTCACCAGGCCTGGCCTCCTAATTTTCCATGGATTAATATGTATGAGGTGTGTTTGATAATCATACCAACTGATATTCCTGCAACACCAAGGACAAGTTGGTGGCCAAAATCTTGGAAGTGTTCAAAGGTCTTCCCAGGGACACAGTGAGGAATGAATCTGCCAGCTACTGGAGCTGACTCAAAGCCATGCTGAAAGCTGAGCTCAGCTAGTTTGAGTAAACTGTAATCTCCCAGTCATAACCTAGTTGATATATTTTTAGTTTTTTAAAATACTTCTATTTTTGGATGGAATATGTTGCTTTCTTTTTTGTTTCCTTTTATAAAACTGCCAAATTTACCTCATATAACTTGTATGTATGCATGCATGCATGCATGCATACATGCATACATGCATACATACATACATACATACATGCATGCATGCATACATATATACAACCAAGAAATATTTTTTGCAATTTTATTGAATAAATTTACTCTTTAGCTTTTGAAGATATTTTCACGTAATTTTGGTAAATATATCTGTTAAAATGAGATATCAGTGTTATTTTCATTTTTGCATAATTTAGATGACAATTTATTCACTGCACCCTGTATACACACACACACACTTGTATATGCTTTGCCTTGAGCACTCAACACCTGATGAAGTCAGCCACAGAGGCACTGTCAAAACATCTGACCTGTCTTAAACGTTTTTAGACC
Source organism: Octopus sinensis (assembly GCF_006345805.1). Taxonomy (NCBI): domain Eukaryota; kingdom Metazoa; phylum Mollusca; class Cephalopoda; order Octopoda; family Octopodidae; genus Octopus; species Octopus sinensis. Next base: position 92,243,226 of record NC_042999.1, read on the forward strand.
TTTTATAGCCCATTCCTCTCAAAGTCTGCTGACACCCAGTTTCTTCTAAACATAAAGAGAGACATTGAACCAAAAAGAGAAAAGAAGTGTAATTTAGCTACTCCAAATGTATCTTAGTTTTTAGGACGATGGGGCAGAGAAGATGGAGGTAGGGCTGAGCCACTCACAGAAAGTATTACTACTCCTTACCCCTACTTTTCCACTCCAAAACTATCTCTTCTCTTTCATGGCTCTGTCAGCCTGACTGTTCCATTACCACATCACCCGTAGTCTAGCAGAAGCTTTGCTTCAATCAAAGATTTAGTCTGTCACCTTTAGTAGATTGACCTGTAAGAATTTCCAGTTGTCCTTATTTCATATGTGTCTGTCTCTTCCTTCTCCTCAGATGCTTCATTAAAAATGTCACTAAATCTCAGCCGTTTGAAGGATCCTTGAGCTTCCATAACCTTTTCCATATCAGTTTGTGTCTCTGGTTCATTCTAGACCCAAGTCTGAAGTCGCTAACCACAAATCTATGTTGAGTTGTACATTTTCACCTGAGAAGTATTTTTCATTCACAAGCATCCATCTGTCCTTGTTTACGGTGAGAATCTAGTCAATCTACCCACCAGATTCATGAGTAATTAAAAGACTGATAGGATTCCTGAAGTTGGTATTGCAAATCAATGAGTCATTTGCTTCACAAAACTTCAGCAGCCTTGTTGCCTCCTCATTTCTAGAACTAAAGCTGTAACCTCCATTCATGCAATGAAATCCTTTGAAGCACTTTCCAACATGACCATTCACGTTCCCAACACTGCAAAATCAACGAAGCTGAAAAAAAGTAAAATATTACAAATAATTTTGAAAGATTGTATTTACATTCAAGACAATTGTATCCATGAGCAATACAGTCTCTTAAGACCAATAAAAGGTTTAAAGTTTTGTAGTATCTTGTGCATGTATGACAAATCTTTTAGGCAAGCTAGTTTTCTATCAACTGTAAGTCTTCCAGAGGATGAACAGCAAATTCTAAGAGCTTTATGAATTAAAGTATATTGCAAAGTGACACTACAAAATGCCTGCAGCAGACATGAATTCAGGATTCATGAGCTGATTACACAATAAATTATTCAGTCAAATATTTTTTGATCTGTGTCTAGAAGGAAAAGATTAACAAAGGAAACTTTCTAAAGAAGACTAACAAATATATTATGAATCCCACCATATATCCCTTCAGCAAGTATTTTCACATTCAGAAAACTGAATAGAAGTAAATTCAACCAAATAATTAAAAATCAAACAAAATATCTGAGGTACAAAATCAAAAATTTTGAAAAAGTGTTTCCTTCGTCAATGAATTTCGACACAAAACTTAGACCATAAGCATCAGTATGGCTGGGTGGCTTAAGTTTTCTTTGTATGTAATAACATGTGCCTAGGTTCAATCCCAACCTTGGGTTGACCAATATAAAGCAAATCAAATTTGGTAAATAGAAATTATGCAGAAATATATCATACATATATATATTAAAACAAAAAGTTAAATTCTGGTCATAGAATTACCAAAGGTTTCATATCCATGAAAGCCACAGCCCTGTGGACAGCTTTGAATTCCCACATATATATGTAACTCTATAACCAGAATTTAACGTTTTGCTTTAATAATTACTGCTCTATTAAAGTGTGCTTCTTTTCTGATATATGCTTTATTTACTATATACATATAATATATAAGCATGCACGCACACACACACACACACACACACACACACACATACATACACATTACACATACAATCTGCCTTTCACTTTAAGAGAGATTTCAATTCTCAGGTCTCCATATTTATTAACCTTTTCTCTTTCTTTCATGATGATATGTTGATCTCCTGGCACTGCCGCATCAATTGTTAGGCACTCTTGTTTGTCCTTCCCAAAGGTAATTATATCTACCCTTTGGTGTTCTATCTTCTCTGTCTGGAAGTCAATGTCCCAGAGGATTCTTGCCTTTCTCTTTTCATCCATTACCTTTTCCAGAAGTATAAGGTGCTTGAAATATGCGATGGTGAGCTTGTCTTTCATTTCTTTATGCAAGATATTATTCAGCTCCAGGATCCCAAGGTACTTGTACCCATCATCATCCAGGTCTTCCATTTGGCAATTTTATGCCCCTACAATTTACTCTTTCTCCCGCTTCAAAATAAGCACCACACACTTTGAGATACCAAATTCCATCCCTATATCCTTGCTGCATATTTGCAGTCTCAACCAGCCTCTCCATTTCAGGCTCAGTTTTTGCGAACAGTTTTAAATCAGCCATGAAGAAAAGGTTGTTGAGACAAGGTCCTTTCTTTTTCAACTCATAGTACACATTGATTTTTACGTAGGACTACAAAACCTGGGATCAAGGCTATAACAAATAACAGAAGTGAACAAGAGTCTCCTTGGAAAATACCTCTTTGGATTGTTACCTCAGTTAAGTGCTGGTTGTTACAGGGAAGACATGTTTTCTAACTAGGCATGCTGTTCTTAATCAGTGCACACACGTTCTCAGCTATTCCATACACATCGTGTGTTTCCAAAATCCATGAATACAGCAACATGTCATAAGCCTTTTTGAAGTCTATACAGGCAATGCATAAGTTTTTTTGGTGCTGTTTACAGTTCTTCATTATAACCTTGTCTATCACAAGGTGGTCTTTGGTACCCTTAGATCCTTTTTGTTCTACTGGCAGTAAATTGTTTTCTGCAAGGAACATACGTATTTTCCCTGCGAGGATACCTGTTAATACTTTCCATAGGTGGTTAAGACAAGCAATGGGTTGGTAATTGCCAACCTCATTGCCCTTTGACTGATCTTTCATTTTCAATGTTGATTTTCCCTGTACCATCCACACTGGAACTGCACTGCTCCACAGGCAATTGTCTAATTGCAATGCAATTCTCTTGTGTGTTGACCTATACTACTCAAGCCAGTAGTCTTGAATTCCATCTGGTCCTGCTGCTTTCCAGTTTCACAGTTTTGATACCTGTGCAATGACATCTGCTGTTGTTATGCACACATGGTCTTGTCGTGGAGCCTCCAGGTGATGGAGTTTAGATCTCACAGAATGAATGCACTCGGCACTGTGATTGTGGGTAACTTCTTGCCCCCAGATGTTATTCCAAAATTGGTAGGTTTCTTCTGCTTTAGTGTATTTTCTTCTGTATTTCCTCCTAAGCTCTTAAAAAACTGCCTCTGGTTATTTGAGAATAACCAGTTTTGCTGGAACTGTGATATGTGATCAGTGTAGCACTGCACTCTTAATGTTTTTGCCCACACACATTGTTTTAGGGTTTCAACAACAGTTTTGAACCCTTTCTTTTCTATTTGGTACTTCGTGTCAAGATATGCCCTTGTACTTTTTTTTTCATTTTTCCATTGCCCTTTGGACCACTCTTCAGATGCACCTCAGATCTTTACTCAAAGTTAGAATCTCACCTTCAATTCTCCATTTCTACCATGGCCCTTCTGTCCCTCCACTTTCCTCTCTTTCTCTCCAACCAGTTTACCTACTAAAATTGAAGTGGATCTGATCAAGTGCCTTGTTACCGTTAGATCTTTTGTCAGAATGTATTTCAGAATCTCATCAACTTTTTGGGTCATGTGTTTCACATTGTCATGGTTGAAGCTTCTTAAATTCACTGACTTGGTCTCTATTCTTGTAATTATCATATCTTTGAGTCTTATCCTGTGATTTCTCTGTTCCTTGGTCATATTCTCTTGTAATTCTGAGTTTTCTACATTATATTGATTGGCCAACCTTGTCATTTATTTTGCTTGGCATTTTCACTCACTAATGAGGTTTCTTTTTAGTTTACTAACAACTAGTATTTTTATCAAGACACCATCTCTATCAAGGTAGTCCACCAAGGCACCAGGATCCTTGCTCACCTTGTTTGGGACTCATAGTGTTCCTTCTCCCAGGCTGCTTGCTACCCAAGGTTAACGAGTACAGCTTACCTGGAGCACTGGTTATTTGAAGGTACCTATCATTATTATAATTATTATTATCATTAGTATTATTTATTCTGCTGTTCTTCACCCATTTCAGGACTGCCAATCATCACCTTGTCTCCTTTACCTTCCATCCAATCACTCACTCCCTCCTCCCTGTGCACCATTCACATCCACCTCATCAACCCTACCCAATCTCTACAGTTATAACCTACTCTCTCTACCTTTTCTCCAACGCATATTTATCACTGACTATTCCTCAACGTTTGTTCTTTGATTATACTTCCCCCATCTCTAACCTAACACATCTCTAATTATCCTTGACTCCCTATACATTCAAAGGAAAAGACATTTATCTTTTACATGTTTCAATCATTGGACTGCAACCATGCTGGGGCACTTTTACTTTCAAAGGTTTAGTTAAGCAAATCAACCCCAGTACTTATTTGTTTTTAATGTTTGGTGCATATTCTAACAGTCTGCTCTCCAAAACCACTAAATTATGATGCAACCAAACCAACACTAGCTGTCAAACAGTAAGTTGTAGCGGACATATACAAACATGCATGCATGCACACACACGCATGCGCGCGCACACACACACACACACACACACACACACACACAGAGTATGGCTTTCACTCTGTTTCCATCTACCAAATTCACTCACAAAGTATTGATCGGCCAAAGGTTATAGTAGAAGACTATTAGGAGCTACACAGTGGGACTTAATTTAGTATTATTTGGTTGCAAAGTGAGTTTCTTATCCTTATAGCCATGACTGCACTCCTCAAACACTGAAGGGTAAAAACCAACCTTTTTGAATTTTCATTGACCTTCCAGCAAGAATATAAAGAAGACATGAAAATGTAAGGTTTCAGCTGCTTTACTCTTTATGACCAGGTTCCCAGCTTCACATTATATGCATGCCCAGTATATTATTGTCATGAATCTAGCATTTCGGTAAATATCAAAGCATGACAATAGTTAACTAAAGTAATTATGATAAATAAAACAACAAAAGCAGCAATGCCAACCTCAACAACAACAGAACTAAATATATCCATTGGTGAGACAATGGCTGAACATTATTATTTGAGTTCAATGACTGTATTTTCCCTGAATTATTTGAAATTGATAACTATTACAAGAGACAAATCAACTTCAGAAGAGAAGCAAATGCAAAATAAAATAGGTTGGTTTTTTCAATCTAAGAGTATATATTCTTTCGTTTGTTTTTCATTGAAGTAAATTTGTCTACATCATTTCAAACCTAAACCTACAGATATACCATACAAATTCAGATAAGATATTATGCACACAATTTCTATACACACTTGTTTTATTTAGATATGATAAAACTTCATAATCTGAATGAATATGCAATATATCACTGCATAGTTACATCCCTCTATATCTACACATACAGGAACATGTGTGAATATTGTGTGTGTGTGTGTGTGTCTACATTATAATGGAGAATGCTGCTTATTAATTAGGTATGTAACAGTTACTAAAAGAAAGCAATCATAAAGGCTTGACTGTCTGGAAACTATTTTATAAATACATGTTCCAAGACGTTTCCTGTAATTTCAATTACTGAATTTTATTGAATATTTAAACTACAAGCTTTTCACAAATTTAAGTATTTGTTGCATTCACTGTGGAGATTTTAATTTTTCATTAATTAACTGCAGGTGAAATTTTCTGTTTTTATTTGCAACAGTCTCTAAATCTCTTTTGCTTCTATTTTCATTAATGATAATTTAATATATATTCATTTCAATGTTTTCATTTCAAGTTTTAATTCTCTATTTGCAAAACCCACAGTTTAAGGCACAATTTCAAAAATAACATCAGCTTCCAGAGTTTGTTAAATGAATATTTTGATAAAATGAAATTTTTTTAATATACTGCTATAATTTTTTTTTAAATGTGAAATGATTTTGTTAGTATAGCTGTTTGGAATGCTATAAGCCTTACAATAATAACTATGTGATCACTGCTATTTCTAGCATGCTAAATGTAGTTGGGTTGCCTTGAAGTTTGTTTAAATTAGAGACATATTACAACAATGATAAATTACTAAAAGAAATATTTACTAAGCAAGTGAGATTTTTTAAAAATTGACATTTTCAGGAAAATTTACTTTCTGAAAATCCTTTTATTATTGAATATTTCAAGTTCACAACTTTAAATATTCAGTACAAGATAGTTTTTAACAAGCTTCTATTTATACGATTATTTGATTTTGTGTATTTCATTCATTGTTTGCAATGTTCTCTCTCCTCTTTCTCTCTCTCTCACACACACTGTCTGTCTAATATAAATGCACACACACTGTCTCTGTAATATAAACACAAATACACTCCGGGTTTGATTTCATTATTACACAAATATCACATTAGAAGTTTGCAATTCAACAAAAAGTTATTAGAAATGGGAATCAAATATGAAAATATTATCAAGTGGCTAGCAGAAAACTGCCCAGAGGGTGGTCTTTCTGCTTGTATAGATAAATTGTATGTATGTACATTTATGTATATATAAGAACTGTACCAAAAATAATTCAGCTGTGTGTATGACTCCTCTATTAATTCACATAACTTTTCCTTCACAGTAACCCTTCTTCCAGTTCTTTTTCATTGCAGTAAATACTAGGTTCCAAACAGCATGTGATTACTGAGTTCTTAACAAAGGAAGGAGTCTTTGTTGTTCAACATCCACAGAGAATTATAGGTTGTTTGCAGGGAGACATCATTGACAAGGACAATGTGCACAGATGGCTAGAGTTCAAAGGGAAAACCAGCATTAAAGACAAACCATGTAATGGGGATTCTCAATTGCTTACACTGACACAAATCATTAGTGAGTGACTGATATACTTCACATGGACAGACATGTTACACCACATGAGCTTGATGCACAACTGGACAGTGGTCAAAATGATTGCAGAAGATGGTAGATGGCTTTAGGTATTGGAAAGTATTAATTCAGGAACAGATTATTCAGTTAATTGAACAACTGAATCCTCAGGAAAATCCATTAAAAATATTTATACCAACACACACATACACAACACACACATACAAACAAAAAACACACACATGCACAAATTTACATAAGCACACCTATAAGCATATAAATGACACGTACAAAATGTACAAAAGATAAGGTTGTAGAAGAAAACAAAGAAAAAATACATAGCAGGTTATGAGAAACATTGATCTATGAAGTTTAATAAATTCAATCTTATATAGTGTGCAAGTGCATGTGTGTGCATGTGTTTGTGCTTACGTGTGTATTAGAATACACAAGTGTCATTTATATGTAAGTGTGCATATGCATACATATATGTTATGCATTTATTAGTGCTTTAAATGTTTTGTAATGAATAAAAAAATGAATATAAAACCAAATATAAAAGATATTATGAATATAAAATCCTTCTAAAATTAAAACACAAATATATAAAAATGATTAGGATGTGTGTAGATGTGCTTATGAATGTGTATACACATGTTTGCATATATCAGTGTGTATTAATTCAAGAAAAATATAAAAATTATCTGCAACTGTAAGAATATTTGGATCTTTCAGATAAAGATTGTATTAAAGAGAATTGTTGATGATCCCTAAATTTAAATTGCAAACACCAGCAACAAAGCTAATATCATTTTAAGTAGCTTAAACTAGATAGAAATTTCAGAATGAAAGTATGCTGGCTACATTATGCTCACATAAGGTAGTGAATAGAATCGACGTAAATTAAAAAAAGAAAAGAATATGCTAAATTTGTTTTTTTCTAAAATGTTATCAGTTAGAGTAGGATACATCTGTCTTCAGTTATCTTTCAAATCTAAAATTTTCATTGACAAATATAATAATCATTCCATAAATATTTGGAAAAATATTATTTTGGCTTGCATTCTTCCATCTGGGTAACTTTTGCCTATGTCAATTATGTCTGTGTGCATGAGAGAGAGGAAGAGGGGGATTAGTGTATTGTTCCACTTAAATAACATTGGATAATACAACTTTTGATGATATATCTAAGACTTATTTGCAACTAAGTTAACAGTATTGAAGTCAAAACTCACACTAGTCTGCCTATTACACCAATTTTTTGCTCTATGACAACTCCCTAGTCCCACTACGTGGCACCGGGCCAACCAAAGCCTCATGAATGGATTTGGTAGACGGAAACTGAAAGAAGCCCGTTGTGTGTATATATATATATATATATATATATATACATGTATGTATTTGTGTGTCTGTGTTTGTCCCACCACCATCACTTGACAACTGGTGTTGGTGCGTTTACGTCTTCATAACGTAGTGGTTCAGTAAGAGAGACCAATAGAATAAGTACTAGGCTTACAAAGAATAAGTCCTGGGGTCAATTTGTTCAACTAAAGGTGGTACTCTATCATGGCCAGTCAAATGACTGAAACAAGTAAAAGAATAAAAGAAAACCCACATTTTGGTGCCTTAGAAGTTACATCTATTCATGGATATATTTGAGGCAATGATTACAAATATGTCATTAGTTTTGCTAAGTCAGCTCTAGCTTGAAGACATAGATTACCCCTTTATTCATATGCTGAAATGTAAGAGACTAGATGCACCTTACATCTCGGTGCCTTAGAAGCTCAACCTATTCTTGGGTATATCTAGAGAAGTGTTTCTAACTGGCAACAGTTTTGTCCTGTTAACTCTTATTAATTAATGGTTCGCTACTTTGACACAAAGGCAACAATACTAATACTGTTATGTTTAGTAATTTACTATGTTTAGAATAACAGTTATTAAAACAACAATTTGGTAATGTACTGTTATTGAAATAACAATACATTACCAAACTGATTAATTTCAGGACAAAAGTTTAAGATGGCTTAAAAGCAGAGAAAAGCTGAAAAAGCATTAGCACTCATTTGACAACATAAACTTCCACAAAGCAGACTGGGGAGCAATCAGAAAGGATCTGTCCTTCATCAAGTAGTCCTTCACACTCAGTTCCACTCACATTGAGAGTGCATGGCAACACTTTGAGAATATTGTCACCTATACATGCTCAAAACATGCTCCTACAAAATCCACTAATACAAACAGAAACTGGCTCCCTAGAGAGAAAAAAAAACACTCATCAGGCACATCAAAAGATTTAATTTTAAAAATCAACTAATTAAAATACTCCCACATACAACACCCACATTCAACAACAATGAAAAGGCTAGAGTTGGAAAATTTCATCTGCAGACCGACATGAAAACCTCCATTGAAAATTAAAGAGCTGCAGAGGAACAGTAGGTAATCAAAAACATCAAACAGAATCCAATAGTGTTCTACTCTTATACAAATAAGTATAGAACCGCTGTCTCACCCATTGGGCTATTGATCGATGATAATGGCATTCCCCAACATGATGCTAAAGAAATGGCAGAAATACTGCAGAAACAATACTGCCCTGTCTTTAGTAATCCCACTGATATTGACGTAAGAGAAGCGAACGAAGTTGATTCCCAACATAAAATCTTGGACATAACCATCACTGCCTCAGACATCAAAGCAGCAATAAATAAGGTCAAATACTATTCTGCTGTAGGTCCTGATAGATTCCCCGCTAGTCTCCTGAAGGAATGTAGACACCAACTTGCAGTCCCTCTGACCAACCTCTAGAGAAAGACTCAGGTTATATACCGAAACGGCTCCTATCCCAGTCTGTCATCCTGGTTTTCAAAAAGGGAAACAGATCCCTTGCAGTCAACTAACGCCCAATCTCACTCACCTCCCACCTTTGAAAGAGTGGTAAGATCAAGGATAGCTGACTTCTTGGAGACCCACAAACTCCAAAATGCAAATCAGCATGGCTTTCACTGTGGCAGGGACTGTCTAACACAGCTCTTACACCACATTGAAGATATACTTAAAGCCTTGGGAACAGGTTTGAACTCTGACGTTATATATCTTGACTTCAGTAAAGCATTTGACAGGGTTGACCATAATATCTTACTCTCAAAATTGGCAAATGTTGGAATCCTTGGAAAACTTCTACACTGGATTAAGTATTTCCTGGCGAATAGAACACAAGACATTGTGGTTAATGGATCCACTCAAGCTCAGCAAAAGTCACCAGTGGTGTCCCTCAGAGGACTGTCTTGGGCCTGATCCTCTTTATAATTTACATAAATGTCCTTTCCAGTGTCGTAAATCAATGCAAAGTAAAAATATTTGCTGATGACACTAAGCTCCAGAAAATCATCAATGAAGAAGAAGATTGAATGCAAATCCAGTCTGATCTATATGCTGTGAGTCAATGGGCAGACAAAAACAAAATGCAACTGAACGAGGGAAAATTTGAGCTGATGCATTTTGGAAGAAAGTCTATACTAAAACAGCCATACTCTCTTCCTTCTGGGGAACCACTCATGGCATCTAATAATATCAGAGACCTGGGCGTAATTGTTGATAGCAATCTCAGTTGGAGTGCCCACATCAACAATAAGGTCGATATAGCTCGTAGGATGAGCTCCTGGATCTTAAGAACCTTCCAGTCTAGAGAATAAACGAATTGAAGGCATGACTGATCTCGATTATTGGGACTGCCTTAAAGCCTTGAAACTCTACTCTCTCCAGCGGCACCGCGAGTGGTACATCATTTGTACGATGTGGAGAATATACCGCCAGCATTGCCCAAATGACCTGAACATTAGTTTCAAGATTCATCTAAGGCTGTGACTACAGGTCATATGTCCCCTGCCCAATTCAGGATCACAACATATAGGTACACTGCGACATAATTTCTTTTCCTCAACAGGCCCTGCCCTGTTTAACATTGTCCAAAAACTGATTAAAGAGGAAAAGGATCTCATCACCTTTAAATGGAGTCTGGATAGATTTCTTCAAGGAATACCAGATAAGCCACCCATACTTAGATACAACTCACTACTTGAATGGACCATAAACAAAACTTGACTTAAAAAGGATTTAGATAATCCTATCAGCTGGTGCTATTAAGTTAGACATGGCCTGGACCAATCTTTGGTCGAAACATGTAAGTTTTATATACATACACATTATATATATATATATATACACTGTATATACTTGAGTAATAGTCAAACTCATGTAAAAGTTGCTGTCCTATTTTAGGCCCCAAAAATTGGGAACTTTTCATAGACCTCATATAAAAGTCAATCCTAGTATTTCACGAATAACAGGACAACATTTGTGTGTCAAAGTGCTGTATTATCCTGTACATAGAAATAACACTGCTACAAAATTGTGTGGCTACCTTACTATAGCCTGCTCTATAGGGAAAATGTTTAATGCTTACAATGGAATGCTTGGTATTTATAGTAAAACACCATTTAATAGCATAATAGCAAGTACTACACATTTGTTGATGGGTGCTACATCACCATTACTAAAATGTATACCCAGGATATGCTACAAGCTCACACACATCTTCAAGCAGAATAAACACATGCATCATACACATGTTGTTTACTTGGTAATGTTACTGTAATTCATTGTGTTTTTGTTTTTATTTGCTTGCTGTTGATGCAGTACTTCAGATTCTAGCTTGAATTTCAACCCCTTCAAAGTAGTATCCATGTAATAGTCGACCCCATAAATTTATCTTAAAAAATGGTCTAAAAAATTCAACTTTTACACAAGTATATATGGTAAATATTATTATGTCTAGGGGGAGTCATTCTGTTTCAATGCCTTATTGATTACACAATTACTGATTCAATTTCTACTTGTTTATTTTTTCTAAAATATTCATTGCTTCTTGTAATCTCTTCAATAATCGTTGACACTCTCTCTCTCTCATATATATATATATATATATATATATATATATATATATATATATATATAAATGAGAGAGACACAGAATTACTGGTAAGGGATTATTAATCTGAGCAAAATACTTCATAAGCTCTCTGTAGGCACACTAGGCTAACAGTATTGTTTAGATTAGTGAAGAACTCCAAGCATTCTTATAGCAGGGTCTGAGGTTATAGTTCATCACCATCCTATATTGTAAAACCATGGTTGTGTTCCAGTCAAACTGGTTTTTACACAGAGTAATATACAAGACAAGGTATAAATAATGGTCATTAAATATTTTTCCTTTATTGCAGTAAATTTGGCTTACAACTCTTTCCACTAGTCGTTATAAGTATGTTACTGATAGGTTTCTCAATTGGTCTATTGATCAGTTGAGAAAAGTTGAATGACCTAAAAAATTAGTGCTGCTTTCGTCAGAGCTATTTCTGATTGCAACAAAGCAGAACACTGAAGGAATGTGTTCTGCTTTGTTATAACCAGAATTGGCTTTGATGAAACCAGCATTAATTTCTTAGGTCATTCAACTTTTCTCAACTGATCAATAGGCCAATTGAGAAACCTTTCAGTAATGAACCTATCATGACTACTGGAAACAGCTGTAAGCCAAATTTTTTCCAATAAAGGAAAAATTTGTAATGATAATTATTTATAACTTGTGTAAAAAAATCCATGGCAGTGAAACATGGGCTGTGACTGCTGAGGACATGCATAAGCTTGCTAGAAATGAAGCCAGTATACTCTGCTGGATGTGTAATGTCAGCATGCATACACAACAGAGTGTAAGCACCCTGAGAGAAAAGTTGAACAAAAGAAGCATCAGATGTGGTGTGCAAGAGAGACTGCTGTGCTGGTATGATCATGTGTTGCAAATGGATGAGGACAGCTGTGTGAAAAAGTGTCACATCATAACAGTGGGGGGAACCTGTGGAAGAGGTAGACACATGAAGACCTGGGATGAGGTGGTGAAGCATGACATTTGAACATCAGGCCTCACGAAGGCAATGACAAATGACCAAGACCTTTGGTGATATGCTATGTTTGAGAAGATCCAGCAAGCCAAGGGAAATCATAGCCGTGGTTTATGCCAGTGTCGCATAACCAGGCCATTGGACAATAAACTATGCTTGAGAAGACCTGTTGAGTCAAGTAAAATCATTGTTGCGGCCAATGCCAGTACCACATGACTGGTACCCGTGCTGGTGGCATGTAAAAAGCACCATTTGAGTGTGGCTGATGCCAGTCTCTCCACACTGGCTCCTGTGCCACTAGCACGTAAACTGCACCATTTGAACATGGTCAATGCCAGTGCCAGTTGACTGGCTCCCATGCTGGTGGTACATAAAAAGCACCATTCAAGCATGGTCACTGCCAGTGCTGCCTGACAGGCCCTTGTGCCAGTGGCACATAAAAAGCACCCTCTACACTCTTGAAGTGGTTGGCATTAGGAAGGGCATCAAGCTGTAGTAACCTTATCAGACCAGATTGGAGCCTTCTGGCTTGCAAGTCCTCAGTCAAATCGTCCAACCCATAGTAGTATGGAAAGTAGATGTTAAACAATGATGATGGTGTCTTATACATATATGAAACATAAATGGACACTGTGCTTAGACTTGGGTCCCATCCCTAAGCAGCTACATTTTTCTGATGCAAATATAAAAATAATTGAAAATGTGCAAGCATCTGAAATCTGCAACACTTTTGGTTCAAATAAATTTCAGATAAGGGATTATCAGCATTGATATCATTGTCGAATTTACATTAAAATAGCAGCTCGTTTATTAATTAAAGGCAGTATGGTGCATATGCATAGGTCAATGACAGATAAAGGAGTTTCTATGCATAATGTTGATTAGTTGACAGCAACTTCAAAGTTTTGCTGGTGGTGGCTTATTCAAATCATGAGTTTAAAGCCAAATTTAACATTAGATTCTATACACATGTCCTGAGTCTTTTCATCAATCAACACTCATAGATTTTATACATTTGAAACACTTCTCTTTAACTACATGCTATATATGTACACATACATACACACACACACACACACACATAATTCTTATGAATTAACCCTGAAATTGGAACCAATACGGTAATTATGGTTTTTTTAGAAATTTCTATCGGCTTGTTTCGAGACGCATAAATTATAATAGTTATTGACAATTTTGTCTATTTTTCGGCATATTTGGCATTGGACTTTTTCTTTTGCCCTTATTTTATAAGTTATTTATACATTTAACTTTTAAAGGTATTTTTTGATATGCTGGCGATTGATAAAATTTTTTTTAGAAAAAATTTTATCCTACATTAGTTATATATATGTATATCATCATCATCATTTAACGTCCGCTTTCCATGCTAGCATGGGTTGGACGGTTCAACTGGGGTCTGGGGAGCCCGAAGGCTGCACCAGGCCAGTCAGATCTGGCAGTGTTTCTACAGCTGGATGCCCTTCCTAATGCCAAATATATATATATATATATATATATATATACATATATATAACTAATGTAGGATAAAATCTTTTCTAAAAAAAATGTTATCAATCGCCAGCATATCAAAAAATACCTTTAAAAGTTAAATGTATAAATAACTTATAAAATAAGGGCAAAAGAAAAAGTCCAATGCCAAATATGCCGAAAAATAGACAAAATTGTCAATAACCATTATAATTTATGCGTCTCGAAACAAGCCGATAGAAATTTCTAAAAAATCCGTTATTACCGTATTGGTTCCAATTTCGGGGTTAATTCATAAGAATTTTCCCCTCTTCAGCAATAAATACGAAAGACATAAATTAAATACTTACTCATACCCTGAAGAGGGGAAAATTCTTATGAATTAACCCCGAAATTGGGACCAATACGGTAATAACGGATTTTTAGAAATTTCTATCGGTTTCAAGATGCATAAATTATAATGGTTATTGACAATTTTGTCTTTTTTTCGGCATATTTGGCATTAGAATTTTTCTTTTGCCCTTATTTTATAAGTTATACATATATCTCTCTATATATAAACGGCAGTTTGTCTGTCTGTGTGTCTGTGTGTCTGTCAGGTTGTACCCTCACCCTGACCACGGCTTTCAACCGATTCTGATGAAACTTGACACACACATAGCCCAATGTCATAATTCAAAACTAACGCAGCGGAAATTTTGAAAAGTTCCCCCAGTTTTGAAAAAAAATTGATAAATTCGACATGGGGTCGAGAATCTAAGCTTTTTATATGCAACACATTTTCTGTTGGGAGCCAGCTAGGAACATCATATACATAGAAGTGTTCGAGTGAAGAGAAGACGTTGCAACCTACACATGCACCTTCGTTCCCTAGAGGGAAAGAACTAGATTGGGATTAGTCGTTGCCTACTAGGAGCTCTTACATACCCGGGCAACGCCGGGCTATGCTGCTAGTATATATATATATACACATAGAACAGGAAAGAGAAATTAGGTAAGAACATAAACATACATATATATTTATATATATGGCACAGTAGCGGCTGTGTGGTAAGTAGCTTGCTTAGCAACCACATGGTCCCACTGTGTAGAACCTTGGCCAAGTGTCTTCTACTATAGCCTTGGGCTGACCCAAGCTTTCTGAGTGGATTTGGTAGACGGAAACTGAAAGAAGCCTGTCATGTGTGTGTGTGTGTGTGCATGTTTGTCCCCCATCACTTGACAACCAATGGTGGTGTGTTCACGTGACCATAACTTAGTGGTTCAGCAAAAGAGACCGATAGAATAAGTAACAGGATTACAAAGAACAAGTCCTGGGGTTGATTTGTTCAACTAAAGGCGGTGCTCCAACATAGCCACAGTCAAATGACTGAAACAAATAAAAGAATAAAAGAATATACAGTAGTGACCATAATATAAGGGTCAGTAAGAACATGTGTACTGAAATATTTATTATAGAAGATTAACAAAATGCTGAGACTAGATATTTTACACATATTTAGATATTTCTGATACCTATCTTTCATGAAAATTTCAAGTGAATGGAATAAATATTACGAGGAAATAAACAAATAATCTTCCAAACTGCAATGACCGAAAGTTAAGAGTCACTTAGAAGAGTAATGATAAATGGAACAAGAATAAAAACCCTTACTGCTAATATTTTGTGAACCTCCCTTTACTATCAATGACCTCCTGACATCTGTTACCACAGGACTGAATAAATTTCTTGCAAAATGATGGAGTAATATTGTTCTATTCGTTTTCCAATAATCCCCAGAGTTCATCTGGATTCTTTGGATTTCTCTTTCGCACCCCATTTCCAATAATCTTCCAAACGTTTTCTATAGGGTTGAGATCGGGACTTAGAGGTGGCCAGTCGATGAGATCAACCCCTTCATCACTCAAAAAAATCTTTGACTTTCTTCACAGTGTAACAGGGAGTGTTGACCTGCACAAAGATAGGAAGTCGAACTGACAAGGATCGGAGATGTGGAAGGGCATGTTGTCCAAAAATCTGCTTGTAGATTTCAGCATTGAAAGTCCCTTGTAGGCGAATAAGTGAACCAATACCAGCAGCAGAGATCACTCCTCATACCATTATGCTGCCTCCTCCATATTTCACTGTCTTCTTCACACATGCACGAGATAATCTTTTGCCACTTCTTCATCGGATTTACATCCAGCCATCGGAACCAATTAGATTAAACTTTGATTCATCGCTAAAATGAACCTGCAACCACTGTTCTTCTGTCCAAATGACATGTTCATGAGTGAAACAAAAACAGGCTTTTTGATTCTTCTTGGAGATTAGAGGTTTCTTTGCCAGTGCCCAAGCAAGCAACCCAGAATCTCATAACCTCCGAGAAAATGTTTTGCACGATATGTTGACATTGGAAGTGGAGCTAAGCTCATGGGATATCTCAGCAGCACTCTCAAACATATCTTTCAATGACATTCTAACCATAATATAATCCTGTATTGGTGAAGTTTTAGAAGGTCTTCCAGTTTTGGGTTTAGCATCTGTCAATCCTGATAACTTAAAATGAGCTACAATTCATTGCACAACTTCTAGACCTTCCTACAATAGTTGCTATCGCAGAATTTGACTTGCCTTCTTGGTGAAGGCACACAATCCTTTGTTTTTCATCCCAGGACAGCAGTCATCTCTCACAAGCCACCATGTTGACAGTTAAATGTTTCAGTAATGTAAGATCTAAAAAGTAACTGTTAGCCCATTAACAGTCTTCTAAATAAGAAATATTTTAATTAGTAGTTAAATTTTTCTAAGTGACCCTTAACTTTTGGCCACTACAATTTGGAAGATTGTTTATCTCCTCATACTTTACAAAACATTTATTCCATTCAGTTGAAATTTTTACGAAAGATAAATATTAGATATATCTAAATATGTGTAAAATATCTAGTCCCAACGTTTTGTTAATCTTCTGTAATAACTATTTCAATACACTTGTTCATACTGACCCTTATATTATGGCCACCACAGTATGTGTTACTTTGAAGTTGACAAATTCTTCATTACTTCAAGCTTTTCAGAGTGGCAAAGAACTTCATTCAATGTGCTCTCTTTCTCTCTTTCTGTGTGTGTGTGTGATTATATATATATATATATATATATATATATATATAATATATATATATATAAGATTAGTAGAGTTAGAGGTTGGAATAACCATCTAAGGGATAAAAGTATCCATTATACTACCAGTATAATTACCTATGTTAACCCTGGACATACATATGCAAGCATATTATACTCATAGATTACAGGTAATGACAAAAAATAAACATGAGTTTATCAGGAATCAAATATGATGAATATTATTTTTAGAATATCAATTGTAATACTATATAACACTGGAAGCAAAAACAGCTGTAAGATGGGATACAGTCTATTTGTATTGAATTAAAAAATAATAATTGATGTAAGTCAATTGTTGTTGATCAATATTTCTCTATTTTCTGTTACTTTTATACATATATATATATATATATATATATATATGTATATATATATTCACAGGGTGTCGCAAAAAGATGTACTCACTCTTTGACAGATGATGTACGGGCTTACCTCAATGCAACAAATCCAAACAAATGGATTGGGAGGAGAGGTAGCGTTGAATTTCCTGCACGTTCCCCAGACCTCACACCAATGGATTTTTTTTTTTTATAGGGACATCTTAAAGATAAGGTTTACACTGCAGAACCAGTGACAATTCATGGTCTGAAAAATGAAAATCGAATAGAATGTCTTGCAACTCCAAATGAAATGTTTGGCAATGTTGTCAAATCCACCGTTGGACATTATCAGCTTTGTTTGGAAAATAAAGGAAGGCAGTTTGAACATTTGCAAACACGCAGGAATGAGAGAGAACATTAAATAATTCTAAATGACAATAAATAATCGTTTCTACAACAATTTATTTTCCTGAATTTAATTTAACTTTTTTAGGATTGTATGTATATCAATAAACATCTACTTGAACACAAAATGCATGAGTACTGGGAAGTCAAAGAGTGAGTACATTTTTTTGGGACACCCTGTAGATATATATATATATATATATATATATATATATATACATATGTGTATGTATGTATTTATATATATATATATACATACACATATTTGTATAAAATCATTTTCGGTTTATGTCCACTTTCCATCCTGGAATGAGTTGAGTAATTCAACATGGTCCAATTGGTTCAGTTGACATCCCCGCCTCTTCCAATGCCTCTGTTCTGATATGAATTCTATAGCCCAATGCCATTCTTAACGCCAACCACTTTAAAGAATGAATTGGGTGCTTGTTTTGTGGTAAATGCGTGTGTGTGTGTGTGTGTGCATTTTCGTGTGTACATGTGTGTGTTTATCTCTTAGTCAGGAGCAAAGCAGTGGCCATGACCCTTTACAAGGCTTCTGAGATTAATGGGGTAGGGAGAGAGGAGACTATCCTCAAGCTGGAGACCTGCCTGTCTCTCCACTCCAAATGCTTGCAATAGAGACTCCACTAAAGATACCCAAGATACTAGATGGTGGTGTTAAACCAGATTAAGTCTAGTGTTGGTGTGTATGTGTATATATAATGTATGTATATACACATATGTTTGTATATAATTCACAATTACACAATACATCCTATATATATATATATCCTTATAATGATATGAATTGCATGTGTATTTGCCTTTATAAGTCTAAAATACTCATTCTATTGATAATCATCTAATCATGTGAAAAATTCTCCATAAGAGATTATTTGAAAGAATATTACAATCGCACAAACTTCATTCAAGTCACATGGAAAATGATAACTCTATTGTGAGGGTATAACTAAAATTCAATAACATTTGTATTTCTTCAACATTACCAGCATTGCCATTGTTGTTACCATTGTTCTCATTTTAAATCATTGATTCTCTCATACTTGCATATGAAAGACAGCTCTGTCATACAATATATCACCCTCATAAAATTCTTTTGCCATCTTGTTTGTGAGGTTGCCATCTTGAGATCTGATCTGACCTTTTCTTTGTTGAATACCTTCATGTTTCCCTGCTGTGAGTTTATTCTTCTGTCAGTATACACCATTTTTTTTACTTATTATCTGTACATGTAACAAGGATTGTCATCTCTCCTGCATACTTCAATTAATAACATTCATGTTCAGGAACCCTCTAAGTATACCTGCACATTAATCTTTGAGAAAGTTACTTTTGCACATCAGATTATGTTTCACACAGTTTTTTCCAATTTCTGTAGGCACAGGAGTGGCCACATGCTTCTGGGTTCATTCCCACTGTGTGGCACCTTGGGCAAGTGTCTTCTACTATAGCCTTGGGCCGACCAATGCCTTGTGAGTGAATTTGGTAGACGGAAACTGAAAGAAGCTCGTCGTATATGTGTATGTGTGTATATGTGTGTGTGTGTGTGTATGTTTGTATGTCTGTGTTTGTCCCACCAACATCGCTTGACAACCAATGGTGGTGTGTTTACCTCCCTGTAACTTAGCAGTTCGGCAAAAGAGACCGATAGAATAAATACTAGGCTTACAAAAAATAATTCCTGGGGTTGATTTGCTCGACGAAAGGCAGTGCTCCATCATGGCCACAGTCAAATGATTGAAACAAGTAAGAGAGTAAAAGAGTATGCACAACATTCAATGTTCGTTTTTCACTTATAAAGGAGAGGTCCATTTACATTCACCAGAAGGAACTTTTTCTAAAAGATCTTTTCCTTAGTTTTTCATTACAATGGCTTTGCCTCAAAATAACAGATTTGTATTTATTTTGAGAAGAATATTAGCTATAAAAGCCCTAACCTTCCAAATAATCCTGGAGCTTCAACACTCATCATATCCATCCTGAGCAAGCCATGATTATTCAGCAACAATGGCACTCACATCTATGTTTTAATTAAATTTCATTAATGCATCAAACTTTCTCAACATTTCAGAGAATGATCTATCATATAATTGGGTTGTCCGGAAAGTTGGTGCCAATTTTTAAAAGAAAGGAAAAGGTCAATAAATTCTTGCCATTACATTTTTAATCAACCAAATACGAACCATTTTGTTGCACAATGCATCTCCATCTTTCCTTTAACTTGAAAATGCCCACTTCCCAGAATTGAGGTGATTTCATGGCAAAGAGTTCACCAAGGTATCTTTTTACATCATCCAAGGAATTGAAATTTTTACCATTAAGACTATTCTACAGATATCTGAATAAATGGAAATCTGAAGGAGCAATATCTGGTGAATATGGTGGGTGGGTGGGGTAACACATCTCAGCCGAGCTGCAGCAATTTTTGTATGGTTACCAAAGTATCAAGTGCCGAAAATGAACTTTCTTATCTTCCATTTTAAAAGGTTACAGAATTAACACAGGTTATAGGAGCATAAACCTTCTTCTACGAAAAAATAGCTTAAACTGTGCTCTAAATGGAGGTATAGTCATTTCCTATTTTATGGACTCAACTATATTCTAAAATAAGTCGAAAGGTAAGCTACTATAAATTAGCATGAACTTTCCAGACAACCCAATATATCAGTATGAGAACACTTCCTTATTTTGGCTTTTTCACATCAATTCAAGAACTCTTCTTTGACTGCCAGTACAACGTACATTTCAACATTAACATTGTTGAGTTACATTGATCATAAGTAGTATTTCTATGCCAATTTTGTAAAAACTTGCTCCTCAAACTATTCTGTAGATTTACCTACTAACTAAAAGTTATTTTTCCCACATTTAATTTTACCAAATGCAGAGAATTTTGCTGGTATATGCTTATATTCACAGAATGAGATTCACACTTGTTTCCACCAACATATGTGACAGTGATATTATCAATTTTACTTTTACTTTCTTTATTTTTTTAAACATATTAAATAAGGTAAGCTGAGGCACTAATTTCATAGTTCTCAGATAGATAAAAATCAAAGCCTACCTCAGCAGGATTTGAATTCAGAATATAGAGGGCAAAATTAAATAATGATGATGATAACAATGACAACAATAACAACCAACACCACCACCAACAACAACAACTACAATGCCATTGCTGCTGCCACCACCAATATTGATTGGATCACTTTTCATGTTAAGAATAGTCAATTACATCAACATACTAAATAACACTTATTGATGAAAGGATGAATGATAAAGTTAACTTTTCAAATAATTTCCAAGCAGAAGATACAAAGATATTTAATCTATAGCTTCCTCATTTCTGCAAATCTTTATCCCTTCTAATAACAAGAATAATGATCTTTATCACTGGCATTTTGAGTTGAGGTTTGGCAAATGTTTTACTGTTCCTGAAAAGATGTTAAAGTTAACACCAGTAAGAATTTAATTCAGTAAAACTAAGTACCTCAAGGCACTTTGTCCGACACTGTCAAATTCATCATCTAGTGCACACCTAATTATCATAATAATGATTTAGAATAGTTATATTATGTCACATATTTTTGTTTAGAGCACATATGATTACATTAACTACATTGCTTGACTGGCAGTGATGATTGTCAAAGTCAACTAGTGTGATTCAAAGCGAGAATGTAAAGGATGTAATTGATTATAGCGAAGTATTTTGTTCGATGATTTACTGATCCTGCTATCCATCACCCTTATAAAAATAGTAAAACCATCAACATTATCAGCAGCAATAGTTACAGAAATTAAGATACACTGAAGAATAATTTTCCAATCTTACCATTCCAAATATGAGAGATTCACATAAAGCTGAGGATGGTAATACTTGCTTGATGCAAACTATGATCAAAGGATGTGTTGTTCGAGATAAATTTGATCCTGGGGACAGCAAAGGCTTGCCACTTGTGTTTTCCATACAGAGGAGCTGCATTTGTGTTTTCATAAATATTGATAAGACAAAAACCAAAGGAATTATTAATAAAACAAAATCAATGTAATTAAGCTGTAGAAATATATTCTAAGATACAAACATAAACTTAATTATTAACTTCATATGATATGTGTGTGTATGTACGTATATATGTATGAATGCATGTGTGTGCATGTATGTATATATGTATATATGAATATATGTATGTGCATATATATGTATGTATTTTAATAAACCAGATATATGTGTAAAAACTAACACTTTCTTTTTCTGAGCTGAGATTCAAAACTGAATCTAAGGATTCTCGCTCATCTGATCCACCACTGGTCAAACAGGCAAGAAAGAAATTTCTTTTTCCTGTCAAGAAGTGATGGATGGTTTTTACCTTTGGCCTACGACCTCAGCTGTGTCATTTAAGGTTTAAGTGGACAGGAGGCGACCTACATAGGTAGGAATTTCTGCTGTTGTATGTTTGTCCTTCTAGTTGTCATGACCATTATAAATACAACAATCCTTCAAGGGATGGGAGTGAGAGAGATAGCCAGAGGCGAGACAGCCAGCAAGTAACTTCGCCAGTTGAGCAGGCAACAAAGAACCAGATATTCAGCATGAACGACCCAACACAGAAGTAGAAGCTGAACATAAACAGACACCACTGAATGATCAATGCACACAGACTCAAAATATGTCCAGTTCTACCTCATCATATCAACACAGTATGTACCCTGTTAATTTCTTTTTGGCCAGCTCGAAGTAAGTTGGTAATGTCATGTAGTGAGATTTTTGGTGTATTACAAGTAAATGCAAGTGTCGTTTAAATAAATTATTTAAACTACAATCCGATGCTTTCCAACTGTTTTACTTTGATGTTGCCCCCATGCCTATTTCACCTGCTACCTCAACATCTTTTGCTACACCTTTCCCACCACATATGTAAACAATCTCATACTTACTATGAAGGTAACTTGAAATCTAAAAGTTGAAATTAATAATAAATAAATAATGGTGAAATATTAACCAACTAATTCAAAGTAGTCATAATCTCTCATTTAAGTACTGAAACCTTATAATGCGTCAATACAATATAGGTTTATTGTCTTGTTTACTTGAAAATAACATCACCAACACCACCATAAAAAAAAAAATTATAGGAAAGATTACATTGCATTTAGATAAATAAATTTTGAATATATTAAGTTCTAGTATATTAACTTGCTTCATACACTCCATTCAATATGAATCTTCCCTTGCAGAAATACTGCATTTGTTTACACATAAAAAAATTATTCATAAATATGTTATGTTGTATGTACTGGGTCTTAGAGTTATACCTTCTAACTGCTATGATAGAGTACTTGCAACAGGTTTATTTTGCAATCAGATACATGGAAGAAAAAAAAATATACATATATATAAGAAAAGGCAAGTAACATGTAATGACAGAAGCAAAGGAAATAATAGCCATTAAGCATGTAGCTATAGATATTCTATACTTATGCCGTTTGCCAGCTCTGTCTGGCACCTGTGCGGGTGGCACATAAAAAGCACCCACTACACTCATGGAGTGGTTGGCGTTAGGAAGGGCATCCAGCCATAGAAACACTGCCAGATCTGACTAGGCCTGATAAAGCCTTCCGGCTTCACAGACCCCAGTTGAACCGTCCAACCCATGCTAGCATGGAAAACGGACGCTAAACGATGATGATGATGATGCCTAGCCAACAACCTTACAACATACTGTACTGGTTAATAATAGCACAGCATTGTGAGTAAAACTATAAGTAAAATTATGGATCTTTGAAGTACTTTGATCAAGATATTGCAATTCAAGATTATACTGATGTTCTCTGCTCCTAAGTTTGGGAAACCTGCAAGTTAGTTTGTTAGCTCATGGACAAACTACTTACATGAATAGTTTGTTCATGAGTGGGTAGCAAGGAAAGTAGGAGAAAACTGATAATGACAATGATATTTATGATTGTGTATGCTATATTTTTTTTACTCTTGAAGCTATCATGTACTTTTATGTCAGGTCTGTGAGTAGGTTTTTTTACTCTGTTAGTGTTTAATATCAGAATGTTTAAATACTTTGTGTTTTGTCTCTGTGGAATACATGCATTTATGCTAAAAATTTATATCATCATCATCGTTTAACGTCCGCTTTCCATGCTAGCATGGGTTGGACGGTTCAACTGGGGTCTGGCAAGCCCGAAGGCTGCACCAGGCCAGTCAGATCTGGCAGTGTTTCTACAGCTGGATGCCCTTCCTAATGCCAACCACTCCGAGAGTGTAGTGGGTGATTTTATGTGCCACCGACACAGGTGCCAGACGAGGCTGGCAGACGGCCACGCTCGGATGGTGTTTTTTATGTGCCACCGACACAGGTGCCAGACGAGGCTGGCTGACGGCCACGCTCGGATGGTGTTTTCTTATGTGTCACCGACACAGGTGCCAGACGGGGCTGGCGGACGGCCACGCTCGGATGGTGTTTGTTACGTGCCCTCAGCACGGAGGCCAGTCGTTGCGGTACTGGCTACGATCACGTTCGGATGGTTTTCTTATGTGCCACCGGCACTGGTACCACAAGGATACAAATTCCATTGATGTTCATCTATTTTGATTTGGTTCGATTTGATTTGATTTGATTCGATTCGATTCTCACTTGCCTCAACAGGTCTTCACAAGTGTCACAAGAAGGAAGGTATGCACAGGTGGACTGACTACGTCCCAGGTAGGGGCCACGGATTATGGCTTCACTAGTCTTGCCGGGTCTTCTCACACACAGCATACTTCCATAGGTCTCGGTCTCTAGTCATTTCCATGGTGAGACCTAACGTCCAAAGGTCGTGCTTCACCACTTCGTCCCAGGTTTTCCTGGGTCTACCTCTTCCACGGGTTCCCTCAACTGCTAGGGATTGGCACTTTCTCACACACCTATCTTCATCCATTCTCGCCACATGACCATACCAGCGCAATCGTCTCTCTTGCACACAACAACTGATGCTTCTTAGGTACAACATTTCTCTCAAGGTACTAACGCTCTGTCGAGTAAGTACACTGACATTACACATCCATCGGAGCATACTGGCTTCGTTCCTCACAAGCTTACGCATGTCCTCAGCAGTCACGGCCCATGTTTCACTGCCATGTAGCATAGCTGTTCGTACACATGCATCATACAGTCTGCCTTTTACTCTGAGCGAGAGGCCTTTAGTCACCAGCAGAGGTAAGAGCTCCCTAAACTTTGCCCAGGCTATTCTTATTCTAGCAGTTACACTTTCAGCGCACCCGCCCCCACTACTGACTTGGTCACCTAGATAGCGGAAGCTATCAACTACTTCTAGTTTTTCCCCCCGGAAAGTGACGGAAGTTGTTTTCTGCAGATTTTCGGAGGTCAATGCTCCAGAGCATCTGCCACATACAAAAACTATCTTCCCAGTTAGCCTACCTTTGACATTGCTGCACCTCTTATGTGTCCATAGCTTACACTGGGTACATCTTATAGAGTTTCTACCTACACCTTTTCTACAGATCGAGCAGGGCCATCTTCCTGAGGATATTTGTGGATTTTCTAACTTTCTACTTATTAGTACTTTGGTTTTAGCTAGGTTGACTCTAAGGCCCCTCGATTCTAAACCCTCCTTCCACACCTGGAACTTCTCCTCCAGTTCTGATAGTGACTCAGCGATTAGAGCGAGGTCGTCAGCATAGAGGAGCTCCCAGGGGCAACCTGTCTTGAATTCCTCCACAATTGCCTGGAGGACTATGATAAATAGGAGGGGGCTGAGTACTGAACCCTGGTGGACCCCAACCTCTACCTTGAATTCTTCTGTGTACATGCTGCCAACTCTAACCTTACTTACGGCATCTCTGTACATGGCTTGCACAGCCCTCACCAGCCATTCATCTATCCCTAGTTTCCTCATTGACCACCAGATGAGGGAACGGGGGACCCTATCAAAGGCTTTCTCCATGTCAACGAAAGCCAGGTACAGGGGCTTATCTTTGGCTAGGTATTTCTCCTGCAGCTGCCTTACCAGGAATATAGCATCAGTGGTGCTTTTCCCTGGGACAAACCCAAACTGCATCTCATCTAAACTAACTCTCTCTCTAATTAGTTGGGCTATGACCCTCTCCGTAACCTTCATTACCTGATCCAACAGCTTGATACCTCTGTAATTATTTGTATCCAGGGCATCACCTTTACCTTTGTAGCAGTTGACTAGTATGCTGCTACACCAGTCATTGGGTATGACTCCTTCGTGTATCACCTGGTTGACTATACGGGTGACTAGGTTATAGCCGACACTGCCAGATATTTTGAGCATCTCTGCAGTAATTCCTGATGGGCCTGGGGCTTTCCCTGTCTTCATGCTTCTAATTGCCTTAGCTACCACGGAACTATCAACTTGGATAGCTGGTCCCTCTGTTGGGTCAACATTCGGCAGACTCTCTTTATCCCATTCATTTTCTTTATTCAGCAACCTTTCACAGTGGCATCTCCAAACCTCTCTCTTTGCATCCTCATTTAGCGCAAGTGAACCATCATCCATGCGAACACACTTCTCTCCTACCACATCATGATTCTCTCTCACACACTGTCTTGTAACACAAAATACCTCAAGTCTTTCATCCTCACGGCTCAGAACATTGGCAAATTTTTTCTTATCCGCTTCCCCTCTGGCTAAATAAACCTGTCTCCTAGCTTCCCTTTTGGCTGTCTGATACAATTCCCTGCTACCACCGTTCTTCCAGTCCTTCCAAGCCTGTCTCTTTTGTCTAATAGCCCTGTCAACCACAGTGTTCCACCACCATGTTACTCTGGGTCGAGATGGTACTTTGCTCCATCCACAGATCTGGTCAGTGGCTGTCAGCAGATTGTCCCGTAGGAATCTCCAGTTGTCTTCCACATTAAGTGAAGCTATATCCCCTTCTATTTCGTCAGAGGCTTCGAGTAGTATGTCTCTAAATCTCTGTCCATTTGCAGGATCTTTAAGCTTCCAGACCCTTCTCCTCCAAGCTGGTCTTCTTCTGGGCAACCATTTAGCTCTGATCCTGAAGTCGCTAACTACTAATCTATGTTGGGGAGTACATTCTTCGCCTGGGAAGGTTTTGGCACTTATAATCAGCCCTCTTTCCCTTTTTCTGGCAAGGATGTAGTCAATCTGGCTGGTGTGTCTGCCAGATATATACATATAAATTTTTAGCATAAATGCATGTATTCCACAGAGACAAATCACAAAGTATTTAAACTTGTTAATCCACAAGTAAAACAATATATATATTGTTTTACTTGTGGATTAACAAGGCAAGCAATGGTATCATATAGGAGAGATCTCCACAATTATTCAAGCAAACCACTTGGGAATATTGGTACTTGTCATATGAAATCATTGGTTCAATATGAAGTTGAATATGCATTCTCACTATTTGATACTAGCATGTGTGTGTGTGTGTATTATGTGCAAGACAGGAGAAAGTAAAGGGAATAGGACATCTCATTCTACTTGCTTTACTCTACCAAACACATGTTCTTTACCTAGTCTACTAGCCATGGACAACAGTGCTATTCAGGTAACATGTCAGCTGTAACAGCTCATGCAAGTATCAAATTTTATGTGACTATTTAACACCCTACTATCATAAAAAAGAAACAAAACTGAGAATAAATATGGAAAATTAGTTACTCACATAGTGTTCTCTGAATGGAATATGAATGGGATTGATGATGCTAGTTAGGACATCACACTTTATCACCATAGGAATATCATCTATAAGAAAAGATTATGTCAGATAATTTATACATGAACAATTAATGAGACAACATACTTGATTTTGAACTTTAAAACCTTAAAATATCAAAGTTTTTGAATGGGATACTTAATTTTTATCACCTAGTTAATGGTTACGTATCCAACTGACCAGGTCATAGAAGTGCAATGAAACTTTTTCACATTTCATAGTAGAAAGTAACATCAAGAAGTAAACAAGAAGTGAATATAACAGCATTTGTATGTTCTTAAATGGCTAAAATGATTCTTCTACAATGTAACTGCTTAAGCATACATACATTATATATATGAGCTACAAACTTGTGATATAGAGGACAACTGGGAATTCCTGTGGGACAACTTGCTGAGTGCCACAGACCAAATCTGTGGGTGGTGCGAAGTCACAACCAGACCTTGGGTAATGTGGTGGTGGGACAATGCAGTAGACAGGACCATTAGAGCAAAGAAACAGGTCTTGAAGGACTGGAAGAGTTGGGTAGCAGAGAACTGTATGAGACAGCCAGAAGGGAAGCTAGGGGACAGGTATATCTAACTAAGGGAGAAGCAAAAAAGAAGTTTGCCTATGTCCAGCAATGAGAGGACCAGAGAACTGAAGTGTTTTGGATTGCAAGACAGTGTGTGAGAGAAAATTGTGATGTCATAGATGATGGTGCACTTGAAGTTAATGATTCTGCAAAGAAAGAAGCTTGGAAATGTCATTATGAAAGACTGCTGAATGTGGAGGATGAATGGGGGGATGAGAGACTACCTAACGATGACGCAATTGAGGGACCAGCCACCCGAATTGAGAGTACCTTGGTAAATAAAGCAATTAAGGATATGAAGACAGGGAAAGCACCTGGTCCACTAGGAATCACTGCTGAGATGCTTAAAATATCTAGCGGTGTGGGTTATGGTCTTGTCACCCACATCGTAAATCAGGTAGTTCACAAAGGAGTCATACCCAATGACTAGTGTAGCAGCACCATAATCAACTGCTACAAAGGTAAAGGTGATGTCTTAGATAGAAATAATAACAGAGGTATCAAATTGTTGGATCAGGTGATGAAAGTCATGGCAAAAATCACAGCCCAACTAATTAGGGAGAGAGTTAGCTAGACAAGATGCAGTTTGGTTTTGTGTCAGGGAGAAGAACCACTGATGCTATATTTCTGGAAAGACAATTGCAGAAGAAATACATAGACAAAGATAAACCTCAGTACTTGGCCTGTTGACTTGGAGAAAGCCTTTGATAGGGACGCCTGATCTCTTATCTGGCGGTCAGTGTGGAAACTAGGGATAGATGAGTGGTTGGTGAGAGCTGTACAAACTATGTACGGGGATGATACCAGTAAGGTGTGGGTTGGCAACAAGTACAACAAAGAATCCAGGGTACAAATAGGGGTTCACCAAGGATCGGTGCTCAGCCCCACTTGTTCATGAAAGTCTTCCAGGCAATAACAGAAGAATTTAAGACAAGCTGCCCCTGGGAGCTCCTCAATGCTGATGACCTTGTTCTTATAGCTGAGTCACTATCAGAACTAGAGAAAAAGTTCCAGGTATAGAAGCAAAATCTAGAAATGAAAGGTCTTAGAGTTAACCTAGCAAAAACCGAAGTCTTAGTAAGTAGGAAGGTGGACAAATCAAAAATCCCTTCAAATAGATGGCACTGCTTGATCAGTAGAAAAGGCATACATAGAAACTCCATAAGATGCACCTGGTGTAAGTTTTGGACACATAGAAGGTGCAGCAATATCAGAGGAAGGTTAACATGGAAACTAGCTTTTGTATGTGGAAGATGCACAGGTAGAATAGATACTGAAAATGTGCAGAAAATTGACTCCATCAACTGTTAGAGGACAAGCTAGAGGTAGTAGATAGCTTCTGTTACCTAGGTGACCAACTTAGTTAGTGCTCCGAGAGGGTAGCTGTGAGAATAAGAAGAGGTATAAGAGACATTAATTGAAGTGTGCAAGCGAGATGACTGCACTGGTATGGTAATATGATGTGTATGGATGAGGACAGCTGTGCAAAGAAATGCTGATCTCAAACTGTGGAGGGAACATGTGATAGAGGTAGACCCAGGAAGACATGGGATGAAGTGATGAAGTATGATGTTTGAACTTTGAGTCTCACAGAGGCAATGACTAGTGACTGAGACCTTTGTCGAAGATCCATCAAGCAAAACGAAATTATAGTCATGGCTGATATTAGTGTCATGTAATTGGTGCCCATGCTGGTGGCATGAAAAGAGCACCATTCAAGCATTCAACCTCACGGAGGCAAAATTGCTGAGTTCCTTTCGATTGTCGGGCATTATGGAGGCAAAGTGACTGAGTTCCTTTCGAACAATAGGCTGCATGGGGGCAAAGTGGCTGAGTTCCTTTCAAGTGTTGGGTTTCATGGAGGCAATGAGCAAGATGTTTGGCATTACCTTGTGCTTGAAAAGAAGACCCATCAAGCCAAGCAAAATTGCAGTCACAGCAGATACAGATGTCATACAAATGGCACCCATGTCGGTGGCATGTAAAATCACAAATTACACTCTCAGAATGATTGGCGTTAGGAAGGGCATCCAGCCATAGAAAACCAGGCGAAATCAGACTGGAGTCTGGTACAACCTCCAAGCCCTGGTCAAACCATCCAACCAATGCCAGCATGGACAACAGACATGATGATGATGATGATATATATACATATATATATATAGAGAGAGAGAGATAGATAGATAGATAGATAGATAGATAGATAGATTCAGATGAATATGGTACTTAAGTTGAGGCACCAGAATTTTGTACAGTATTTATCCATACAATTTCAAAGTAAGGTGATTAAAATCAAAATAAGCAACAAGGATATCCAGAGGTAATGCAGTACGATCATTTCACACAACTCCATTTAATTGAACAATGCAATCATTACATCAATTTATGTAATGATATATATATATATATATATATATATATATATAAGATATAGTGTATATTTAAATACATAGAGAATCCACTTATAGGGATTCTACACGCTAGAAAGAACAGCTAAGTTCTATAACCACTAAGTTCTATAGAACTTAGCTGTTCTTTCTAGCGTGTAGAATCCCTATAAGTGGAATACCTTTCTAGCGCATAGAATCCCTATAAGTGGATTCTCTATGTGTTTAAATATACACTATATCGTATGACTAATATATAGTCTTTTTGACTAAAATTTTTTTACACGTTAGACCACTGGAAATGTAAATATATATATATATGTATATATAAATGATATATACATATATATATATATATGTATGCATATATGTATGTGTATATATATATATATATTTCTCTTTTTTCTTGTTTTCCCTATCTTTCCTTCAGTTTACAATCTACTCCATAAAAGGAAAATGTCCAAAGTATTGGAACAATAAACTCTATTTTTTGTGTGAAATGTCAGATCATGAACTTTACCTCTCATGTTTGAATTTATTTCTTTGATATTCAACACACATACACACACACACACACGCACACACACACAAAAGAAAAAAAAAACCTTGAGTAACGCAGGTGAGAATTTAGACAAATTATGTTAGGTGAAGTCAATAAATGAAAACAAGGAAAGCAAATTGTATTACTTTACATATGCCATTTAATAATCCTACAATATTTAGGTAAATTTCTTGTTTTCAAAAAGAAGAAAGAAAATAATCAGTGTTTGAAAAAATGTATTGTTGTGACAAAAAGTGGTGGGAAAGATCACTGAACACTAGCTGAAACTTAAGGTAAATTTAGCCAGTAAGTAAAGCATTTTGAAATTTTTTTTTATTAAAATCCTTTACAATCAATAATATTAATAAACATATTTATTTCACTAAGAACACCCCAGTGAAAAAGGAATTCTCCCACAAATTGACTTTGTACTCTGTTTCAGAAAAAGGTTATTTCACCACATAATTCAATGCCCCACAGAAACTTGTTCATACATTTTAAATCAGCTCTTCCCTACAGCAGCAAGCACAACTAATCACAAAATTCATTTGCTAACATGTTTTCAAAACATTTTTTAACTCAATGAATACATAAAATAAAGAACTGACTCATAATCCCTACTTCCTTTAATTACCACATCTTAGCAAGACTACTTCCACAGCCAATCGGAAAGCCCATCCTGGATCCTCCTTATGCTGAATTCTTGCAAAAAACATAGCTCCCAAAGACCAGCATTTGTATGTAAATAGATTACCATATCTGTGATAAAAACATGTCTACATGCATATGAAGTGTACTAGTTAAAATGTGATAAATGCAAGGATTGTTATATCAGTAGCACAATCTGGAAACTCTACACCCAGATTAAGTAACACTTACATACATGCACATTCTCAGATAAGAAACACATTGACAAATTCCTCAGCCACAAAGCTGAGATATCTTATCTACTGCCTGGAACATTAATAACTTGAGAATAAAGGAGGCTATTCTCATCAAACAATATAAACTAGAATCAAGAACTGAACTGAATGGCACAAATTGGCATTTCTAACTACCTCACTTTGCCTACCTTACACTTACTTGCTCAACTTTTAAAATTATTTCACAAAGAAATTCACCAAATAACTACAACATATTTTACCACACCTAACAACTGAGTACAACCTACCCTATTTGAACAAAGAAATTCTCAAAATACCTTACCTTCTTACTAAACTTTCATTAAAGTTTAGAGGGCTTTCCCACTACTACTTCACACAGCTATGCTAATTTGTCAAGCCACATCACTTACTACTATTGCTGGTGTTACACTCTTTGCTGCTAATGATACTGCCAATTTCTGCCAGGGTGGCTGTGTCAAACTCCTTCATACACCAAACTAGTCAACAACGAGGGTAAAAGTACATGCAGGAGTAGTGTTATGAAATCCCACCACCCTGAAGAAATCAGGAAAGTAAGAAAACTGTGGAAAAAGTACAATATCACAGTGGTTCTTCAGCATGACTCCCATTGCATGGCTGAAACACATAAAAGAAATAAAATACACACACAGACACACACACACATCATCATCATCATTTAATATCCCTTTTTCCATAATGGTATGAGTTGGATGATTTGACAAGAACAGATGAGCTAGAGGGCTCTACTAGGTTCTATGTCTGCTCTGACATACTTTCTACAGCTGGATGCTCTTTATAACACCAACCACTTAACTAAGTGCACTTGGTGCTTTCTCCATGGCACCAGCACCAGTGAGGTTGCCAAGTCACCACAAGATAGATCCTTCAACTGAGCAGGGTATAGACTGGGGGAATAAGAAACGATGATAAAGGGGGAGGAGCAGGTGTCTTGCTGAATAGGTGAATATATGGCTTGCCCACCTGAAAAGTGAGAAAGAGAAAGAAAGCAAGAAAGAAAGAGATGTGAAGTCCAGGTATGAATATGAAATGAGGGAATGGGTTGAATGAAAACAGTGTGACAAATGACAAGAGATAAGGAATGAGTTGGAAGCAGGGGATAACAGTTCAGTGTAGGGGATGTGGAGAAAATAGTGTATTGCAGAAGATTGATGGAAGAGTAGATGTCAGGAGATGATTTCTGGAAGAAGGCTTTACAGAGCCTCAATTCTCCTGAGATGGACAGGTCTTCTCAAGCACAGCATAATGCCATTCATCTCAGTCCCTTGTTGTGTCTGAGAGCTTCAACTTCTTGAGGTCAGTCTTCACCACTTCGTCCCATGTCTACCTAGGTCTATTTAGTGATTGGCAATTCTTTATACAGCTGTCCTCATCCATCTACATCACATAACCCTACCAGTGCAGTCTTCTCTCCTGTACACCACATTGAATGCCTCTTATACTTAAATTTTCTCCTTGTACATGCACACTGACATTGCACATCCATTAGAGCATATTTGTTTGATTTCTTTCAAGTCTTGCATGTCTTTTGCCTTCACAGCCATGTAGCATTGCTGTTCATACGTAGGCATCATACAATCTGTTTTTCATTCTGAGAGGCCTCTTGTAACCAACAGAGGTAAAATTTCTCTGAACTTTTTCCAGCCAATTAGTATTCTAGCAACCATACATTCAGAGCATCCTCCTTCACTGCTTATTAGGTCACCTGAAAAACAAAAACTATTTTATAATTCTAAGGAACCTCCTGGGCATTTCAGAACATGATGTATATACAAGGTGTGTGTACCAACTTCTCTTTTATCCACTTCTAAAAACATTTGGTTCTCTGGCTAACCATACAAACTAATGGTAACTATTTCAGTACTTTTTAATATGAACGTTGTAGTAGTTAGAACATGTTACATCCAGCAAAAGGTATGTTAACTCGATGCATGAAAAACAATGTTAATGGTATAGTACAAGTACAGATGCAACAATGTGGTTAAGTGCTTCACAACCACGAGGTTCTTCTTTTGATCTCACTCCAAAGCACTTTGAGCATGTTTTCAACTGTAGCTTCAAGATGACTAATGCCTAGAGCTGATGGAATCTATATGTATCTAAGTCTATGTTTGTGTATAATGCTACATTGAGATATATCTCTTAACATGAAAAGGAAAATGAGCCATTTCATGAGTAGATATTGTTAAAACAAGTTCTTTACTAAAATAAATACCAGAGTTGATGTGATTGGTTATAAACCCTTGAAGATTGTTCTCCACACTGTCACAGCCTAATGGCTGACACCAGTGAAGGTAAAATACAAATTTTGACATACACTTGCAGAATTTGAATTATTAAAAATGGAGAACAAAGAATTTATAATTTATCAGCACAACTGAATTTGCTATTATTGAAGAAGTTAAATTACAAAATTATTATTGTAAAAAGAGTACATGAATACACAAAAACATATATTTCAGTATCAACAATAGGCATGTAAACATCTTTGCTACTATATATTCATCTTAATCAAAATATATTTTATGTTATATTAATTATTTAATAATTTTCATGATATTCAGATGAAAAGAATAATAAAAAAAATATTTGCAATTATAATGAGAAAGCAAGAAACTCTATAATGCACTCCATTAGCAAGTCTAATTTTAATGATCAGTAAATCTTTTTGAAGAAAAATATATATCAACTGATTGACACAACTAACGGCATTTCACAATAGAATAAAGTTATGTAAATTAGATGGCTATTTTGATAAATTATATTATAATCTTGACATAAATCTAGTTCAAATATATTATTTGTTTCTTGAATTTTTTCATGTTTTTTTCAGTTGTTTGAAAACAGTATATAAAGAATGTCAGAAACCATACTTCTTACAAAACTAGATGTAACAAAAAGTTGATGTTACACCAAAACACAGGACATGAATTTTAAAAAGATTAGAACACAGAGGTGATATAGCCTGTGAGAAATTCAATTATCCTATTGCTAAGCATCAAACAGGCAGCAAAACAAACATTCAATTCTCCAGAGACACAAACACTTGAACGAAATTAGTAACCAATATGAAATAAAGTGGATTTTTGTCTACGTATTAATCATGTTTTAATTCACAACAATGATTATCAAGTGAAATATACAACAGAGATACTTTCCTACACAGAAATTACAGGAGTTGAAAAGGGATATTGAAAGCACTTCTTCTGGTGGTAACTAAAGTTATTACAAACCCTTTCATATCATCAACAGGTAACTGAGGGTCACAGGCATTTTGTTTCTGAGCCTGATAGATTTGCCTCAGCAAGGCAGTGAGGATCAAATTATCTTTTCTTGTCAACCACAAAAACTTTGAACTGGTTTCTGCTGCCATGCCTATCTTTTTGGTGGTTTTCTTCATCACTTTGCATTGCAAACCAATCTTCTGCAGTAAATACATGCTAATTATGCTGGAAAGCTGTGGCAGCCAAATTTAATTGGGAATGAATCAATGTGCAATACTTTGAAAGATACCACATCCAACAAGTTTTCTTTCAGTTGGTGAGAAATGTCAAGTCTGTCTTTCCACAATGGTTCTTTTTTCATTCATGGATAGCAGGAACATGTTTGATCAGAACAGCATTACTGCTCCCTCTTCTGGGAAGACAAGTCTGCCCTTCAGGATCACTTGCATCCTCTAGTAGAAAATAAGTAACCAGCAAATGTTTTCACCTTACAAGCCTTGTCACTTTCCTTAAGAATTTGATACACTTGGGTAGTGATAGCTACTGTTTATCAGCTTCAACTTTCTTCAAGTCCATCCATTTGGACTTACAAAAGGAATTTTTATTATGTCTCCTTTTGTATCTGACTTTTCCTGGTGCTCTTGGGCATCCAGTCAAAGTGTGATTCAAGGTGCAAAAAGTAGCTCCACACTGCTTGCAGTATGGATCTTTTGTCATATTTTAAGGTTATATCGTCTTGGTAAGAGATCAGTGATGGCACACAGAAGATACGATGATGTTCCCTGGTCAGCTCCAGAGTTTTCTCGAGGACAGTGGGCACTTGAGTGTCTGGTCCCACTGTCTTTGGTGGACAAGCTCTACCACTTTTGTACAGTGATCTTCCTCAGTTCTAGCAATAGGTTTGTGACCACCCAAGTGTACTACAGATATTGAGCAACCTGTTACAATGTCCTTTTCCAGGCTCTCCCATCTGGTGGGGAAATTTCCTACAGTGACTCTACAGAGAATCTAATCTTCAGCAAATTTGTATGTGACATTAATAACTTGACTGCTGCTATTGGTACTTGGTAGTATACCAGTGCACTTTAGATTAGCTTGTGAGGCACACTTGAGTAAGCTTTGGCAAGATCTAACCATACTACTGTGTATTTCTATTCCACTTACCTCTTTAATGATGTGGTTGATTGCTGATGTATGCTCCAAGCATCCAGAGTAGCTTGGAATTCCCCTGTTTTGGACATTTGTGTTAATGTACCCACTGGCCAGTATATATACTGATCAAATGTTCATTCAATGACATTTAAGCATGAGTTTAGAAATGTAAGTCCATTAAATATGGCATTAATGTCAATTGATTGCTAGAAAAAATGGTGAAGGCGACTCTTTTAACCCAAACTTTAGCTATTGTAGAAATATTTAAAATATTAGCTCTTTCATATAAAATAGAATGGAAGTTATTAACAATTAAAGAAAAATAAAATGAAACAAAGCCATAACAAAGTTTGTACATATTATTTTAAAGCCACTGATTTGGTATCTTCAACTCAAACTCGTGTTTTAAACAAACATTATGCCATAGAACCACAAACACACCTCATACACTGACATCCAGTTTACATGGTAAGCTTCCTCACACAACCACAAAAGTATCTCTTACACTAAAAACCTTGCTCAATGCACATTGCGCAACTACAGACATCTACACTATCATCATATGTAATAGATACAAACATCTTTTCTACACAGGAAACTTTTAACAAGTACACACATACCAAACACCACGGACCAGGTCACTGAACTAATGAGGGAACCACAATGTGGGTCACTTGAACTGCAAGAAATAGCAGCCAAACCTCCCTAAAAAGCACATCCTATAGTCTTAAATAAGGACAGGAGATTAAATAATATAGTCCTACACACCCATAAAAGGATAAAGATGAGAACAATGTGGATGCCTTTGACTACAGGTTTGTTTCATCATGATTGAAACTGAAGAAAAACCACAACAAAACATGGCTAGGACTCTTGAAGTGGTGGAATTTGAGCAGATAATAGATTAATGAAGCAATGTAAGTGAATAGGAGTTATGATGAAACTGTTAATGATCATTCCAGAAGCAAACTGAATCAGTGATTTTGTTGAGAGGTTTCATAATGTGTATAGTGTGGGAACCATATCTAAAGTTGTTCCTGCAATATTACTTCAAAACATGAATTAGTGAGATGGATTCAGATACAAAAGTGATGAAATAAATGTTTTTAAGTATTGTCATTTGTTTTGGTAATGCATCTAACTTGTTCCAGAACATCGTTAATTATGATAGAACTTTTGGTTTGATACATATAATTAACAGCCTTCATATATTTCAACATATATGTATGCACAAATGATTAACTTTAAAGAATGAAAAATTTGCAAAGTTTGGTGAATGAAAAATTATAAATTAGCAATTTAAAAAATTATACAATTTCTCACTTGAGTTTGGCAGGCTGTTCAGTCAAATTCAAAGATAGCAAGGTGGCAGAGAAGAAAAAAGACTGTTGATAAAAAGAGAAGTAATTTCTTCTAAATTTTTGAGAAGATCTATTTTTTCTACAAGAGAATAGTCTGTTACATCTATTATAGAAGAAAAAGTAGAAGGTTCTTTGAACATTTTTTTAAAGAAATTACCTAGAGTGGATTACTGCAGCCTATTTTTCTGGACAGTCAAAAAGTTGTGCAACGCTTTCTCACTTTCTAAGAAAATAGTTCAAACCTGACTCAACATCCTCTAAGACATAGTGTTGCATTCTCACAATGTCTAAGTTCACATCGAAGACAAAAAATAACCCTTCTTCAGCTCTTTTGAAATACATATTCTTTTTGTTCTCTTTTTCAAAGTCAATGTAACACGGTACGTATTGGTTGACAAAAAGATGAACTGAGGTAATGTAAAATATTATTTTTTACACAGAAAAGCAAAAAGAATCCTTTGCTGACACCTTAGCTTATTTACTTCTATATTATAATCTCTGAGCCAAAGGACCTGTAAACATTTAGATGACCTATTTAAAATATTGTAACCAAATTTCCTCAAATTGCATTCAACCATCTTAAAACAGGGTAAGAATACATTACATTAGATTATTCAGTTCAGGGTACTTATAAGATGAAGGAATAGTCATACTGTTGACCATAAATCTTCTCAATCAGAGATGTAACTTGGAGTTAGAAAAAAAAAGCTTTTAAACTTGCAATCTAAGAACAAATAGTCTAATACCTTACCCATTCAACCATTTTGCAATTTTAACTTAAAGCATGTTATTATTGTATGTCCATAATAGAGTGTTCATCACTCTTGTATACATAGTATAATATATTTGATATTTGGGTGCTTTCTCATTCTACTTCAGATAAAACTATTCAATCACATAATCTTACACATCCAATAACTTATGCTAAATATATTTTTCTGTAAGTGTTATATTCAGTCTATGCACACTATCTATGGTTTTGTTACCAACAGAAATAGCAGATCTCTCTATAAATATCATTCTTGTTTTAACACCAACTTATCCATGCTTGCCATAGGTCAAATGGAATTTGTTAAGGTAGATTTTCTTAGCCTGTATGACATTCATATCACTAACACTCACCTATTTCTAAGTATGGTAATATTTCCCCATAGCCAGACATGTGTTCACAAAGACTGCAAATTATGGACATTGTTTGTATGACAGTGGTGGTTCTTTATAACTTTCATGTGATGTCAAGACAAGGAGACATAATCACACTCACACATGTGCATAACCACACACATATACATACACATACACACATGTATATACAAATTATATTATATTGTAGAAGACACTTGTCCAAAATTCCACACAGTGGGACTGAGCCTGAAACTATGTGGTTGAGAAACAAACATTATGATCACATACATAATTTAACCTCCATTCACATGGAAAATATACAAAATACCTAATCAAAGAAATAAAAATATCTTTTTGCATCTCCTTTATAAGTATCTAATATTGTTGGTTTAGTAAATCAAACAACTTTATATATTTATAACAACAGCAACATCAACACCAACAGTGACAGCAAGCATTTGCAATTTAAATCAAAACAAATAAGATGTCTGAAATAAGTTCAAGATAACAATCATCACAGAGATTTGAAAGAGAAAAGTATACAAATCTCTACTCAAGCTAGACATATCTTTCAAGAATAAATGCAATTTAATTATATGGAAATTACAACAACCTGAGGAATAGTAGAAGATTTAAAATGAGATGAATAGATTTGCATCTATTTGGATAAATATTATGAATTTTTGTATATTTTTAGGTAACATAAGGGGATAAAGAAAAGTATTAACAACTTTTCTTCCTGAAAGGTACTCCATACTTTAGTAAAAATTTATCAAATTATTTGGCAATATAGTTCTTAAACATTAAGATACAAAGATAATATCTAAGATATCATCATTGGAAACAATGGCATAACCATTATTGCTGTCTCCACCAACACCACCACCTCCCTACATGCATGAACATAATCATCATCACTTCAGTGTCTTGTTTCATGCTGGCAGGATCTGAATAAGATTGCCCTATATCAACAGTAGTAGTATTGTTATCATTGTTGTTGTTATTATTATCGTCATCATCATTGCAAAAAGTTCTATTCTAACAAGTTCATTTAATGCACAGTATTTTCCTTATTAGCATAAAGTATATAGTATAAATGGAATGAGATATCAACAAA
The DNA here is from genome assembly GCF_006345805.1 of Octopus sinensis. Lineage (NCBI taxonomy): Eukaryota > Metazoa > Mollusca > Cephalopoda > Octopoda > Octopodidae > Octopus > Octopus sinensis. Next base: position 92,283,558 of record NC_042999.1, read on the forward strand.
GTAACTTAGTTATTTTTCTATGAAGAAAGTGAGAATTTACAATACTTATTTGTCTAGCAAACTATCTGAGAAAATTAACTCTGACACTAGCCTCTATACTTGAGATTTGATCCCTTCACTTCTTTCTCTTCAGTTTCCCTCTTTGTAAGTACTTACCACTAACATCACACATTATTCTTTTTTTCCAGCATGCAGGGAGGACATTTGTCTGGAGAAAATTTGCCTCAACAAATTCTGTCCAACACATGCAAGCATGGAAAAGCAAACATTAAAATGATGATGATGATGCACTAACCATTCACATCCCAAATCATACCTGGGCTGTTATAATTCCTATATATATTTCATGACATATTCAACATTAAACCACTGACTCAGCTTTTCTTTCATGAATATTAGCTTTTCATATCCAATGAATGACAGCAAAAGTTCTTCTCCATGTTGGCACATGCAGATGCATGTCTATGTGCATTTGCTTGAGTGTGAGTGTGCATACACACGCATACATATATATAATATATATGATATATATATGCATATAAATATGAGCTGCAGCAAAATTTTTTTATCAGTGAACAAGTTGCAGTTTCTAGCAATAAAAATGTTGACAGAATATTACAAATAAACGTTTAAGTGAAGTTGACAGTATGTTTTTGAATGGCTAACTTCTATCTTCCACACTGCAATTGCTAAATATATATCTTTATACACAATAAATACATACATATATATATTATACTGAACTAGCAAAGTGCCTCAATTTAAGTACCTAACTCAACTGAATCTTAATTATATATATATATATATACACATATATATACATATATATATTATGCATATATACACACACACACATATATATATATATATATATATATATATATATATATATACACATACATACACACATAATTAAGATTCAGTTGAATTAGGTACTTAAATTGAAGCACTTTGCTAGTTCGGTATAATCTGCACACCCCAACAATATTATCTGAATATTAAACATAAAGACTCCATGTTGGGGTATTTGTTCCCAATACTCCTGTTGTTTGTGCAGACAAAGCAACACAACTAAGTGAAAATATCCACTCTTGGTAATTCAGACATGTACTTTTTATAAAAGTACTTTCTATAGTATTTCCAAAGAACAGATTCCACGTTAGATGAACAGAATATAAATAAGCAACAAAGACATACAGGTGTCAATTCAAGTGGCTCTATATAATTGATTAATGAAAGCATTACATCAATTTGATTGAAGCTGTTCTCATCAGATGACCACATAGACTTCAAAAATAAAGGATAAACCATTTTTTAAACAAATTTACATCAATAATGGAAGCCAAAATATATACATTGTTTCCTTTTGTTATATCTTTGGCAGAATGAGTTTAAAAAATAATGCATACCTTGTAAAGCCTATTATAATTTAGAGAGTAGCAAAGGAAATAGTGGGTGTCAAAATAAAAGGAGTGGTGACATAGGTACTTATATTTAGAACGCTTAATGAAGTATGTAGTCTTCGTAATTACTTATATTTAGAAGATTTTATGTAATATGTAGTCTTCAACTATTTGGAATTAAATCCATTAGAATACAGTTGACAACTTCCAATGGATTTAATTAGTTGAAAACTACATACTACATAAAGACTTCTGAATATAAGCAACTACGTCACCATAGCTTACACTGCAGACTTAAGACCTCTTTAAAATATGGAGGGGGAAACGCCTCTCTATTATCTCCCTTTGCCATTGGTCATCAAGCTTTGCCTGTGCCACCACCAGCAGCGGCACTGCCATCAACACCAGTCTTACTAATAGCTTCCCCGACATCCACGATGCCAGGTCTGTTAGCCACTATAGTAGTAGTAGCAGAAGGTCCAGTTCCCTTATTGGCTATAACAGCAACAACAACAGTAGCAGCATTATTAACAGCAACAGCACCTCCTACATTACTGGCAGTGGCAACAACACTACCATCGCTACCACCACCACCACCGCAAGCAACTCCAGCTCCAACAACACCAGCAGTCCTAACCCCATTAACACTGGCAGCAGTGCCAGCAGCAGTGACAACAACAGCAATGCCAGCACCAGCAACAACAACAATGACTGCAGCACAGGAAACACATGTAGGGATAAAAATATTACTGACACCACCACCACCTCCAGTGACGCCAACACCAACAACAACAGCCCCAACTCCATCAGTGACAGCACTACCTGTGGCATCAGCAACACTGACAGTAGCAACAGCACCAACAATAGCAGCACCTACAACAACAGGTGAACCAATATCACACACTCATAGAAACATGTGAATGCACACGGAATCCTCTCAAACAGCGTCTTTCCAATCATTTGTCCTCCTTCAGAGTCCTGGAAAGGAGATATGTAACATCACTGGTCAGACATATCTGGCAACTAAGAGACAAAGGGATACCATATTCAATCACATGGAAAGTACTTGAGAACCTAGGCCCCTACATCAAAGGGACAAAACATTGCAAGTTATGCATTGCTAAATGCACAAAAATTCTAAAAGACTTGATCGTGCCAGGGAGAATCTTGAACTCCAAGACAGAGATTTTCAGGCAATGCTTGCATTTTAGAAGATACCCACTGGCATTTTGGAATTCGCAAGGTGACGCTACAGCCGGAAGCCAATAACCAAAGTCAAAGGGAGACAATCGTTTATCTTCATGGTTCTTTGGTGACCACAAAGTAACAGTGTGACCAAAGCTCAATGACCAATAGCAAAAGGAGATAATCACTTAGTGTTTACTTTTATAGAGAGTCATTTCCCCCTCCATATTTTGAAGAAGTCTTAAGCTAGCAGTATTTGAAGATACACCATAAGACTAAACCCCTTATGAGCAAGAAACCCAGGGTAACCCCATAAACCGGTCCCCATTCATGATCATCATCATTCAACGTCTGTTTACCATGCTGGCATGGGCTGGATGGTTTGACAGGGGATTGGCAAACCAGGAGGCCACACCACACTCCAATCTGATCTGACAAAGTTTCTACATGTATATATATATATATAGGGAGAGTTTACGAAAAAAACAAAAGACGAAAGCAGGTGGTGTACAAAACAAACAGATGTATTAGTATAACGCTCAGGAATAGAAAAAGTCTTAAGTTTTGAGCCTACACTCTTCTACAGAAAGGGACACAGAAAAAACAAGGAGAGAAAAAAATGTGTGTAGTGGCTAACGATCTATATATATATAATCAAAATAAGCAACAAGGATATCCAAGGTAGTGTAGTACAATCGTTTCATGCTTCTTCAGTTTATTAAACACTGAGCATTAGTAGTCTCTATTCTCCCTACCCCAATAATTTCAGCCTACTAACTTTTGCTATAATACTTTCAAATATGCTTAAGTTAAATTCCTCAGAATGAGGATGGATTTATGGCTTTGACATTTGCACTACCCCTTCCTCTATCTATAAATAGAAAAAATTCTTGTTTGTCTCCATTGAACCAAGAATAGAAACCCCTTCCCCACTGATAGATCTAAATAACAAAGTGAACTAAGTGATAAAAAAATCTACAGATGGAGAAGGACATACTACCAACATGTTCTTAATGAAATTAACCTCTCTGTCTATATATCTACCCTCTTTGTAATGTTGGCAAATGAAATAAGTATAAAAATGTGCATTGTCCGTTTAATTGAAAAATTCTATATGCGGCTTGAGATTGCTCGACATTTTAAAACTGATGTAATACTTACAGTGTTTAATAAAATGAAGTAGCATGAAATGATTGTACTACACTGCCTTGGATATCCTTGTTGCTTATTTTGATTATAATCACCCATTTGATTTATATGGATAATACCATACCAAATTCTGGTTCCTTTAGCTTAAGTACCATATTCATCTGAATCTAAATTTTGCTGAACTTATATATATATATATATATATATATATATATATATATATATATAGTTGAACCTAGTTTTATCATGACTGAGCTTCCTACTCTTTGGACTTGCACATCTAAACCACTTCCCAAACTTTCAGGAACTCTCCTCATCCACATGCCAGCATTCCATTGGGATTACCGCTGGATCTACTGACTCTATCTTCACGGATTTCACTGGACTTTTTTTGTTGATATATATATATATATATATATACATGCATGGAAGATGGATGTTAGACAATGATGATGATATATATATATATATATATATCACAAAATGTAAACCCCTTTTAAATGTGTCCACCACAAATGACACTATTACAAGGACCTTAGAATAATACCTATGCAAATATTAAAAATGATATATTCAGAACAGTCACTAGCCATGAATTTATTCAGAACAATTCTAATCATTACTATTATAACCACAATGGGTTACTTTTAGGTAACTTGACCATTTAAGAGGATTCCACCAATACCCTACTACTGTCATACCACTCATGAGTTTTTTAAAATCTTTCTCTTCTTCTCCTTCACTGCCACCTCCTTCCTCAACTACTACCGCTGCTTAAACAATCAAAAACAAGAATTCATATCAAACTACTACTACCTGCTGCCTACTACCCAGAGTTCACATGAGTTAAAAAGAGAGAGACAGACAGTCAGAAAAAAGGAAAATGTCCCTTGCATTTGAAAAGTATTGGAAATATTTTCATTTAATTTTTCCACAATTTAATTGTTTTTCATGCTTTACTCTAAGCTGAAAAAGTCGCAAAGACTGAAGCCAGTACTAAAATGTTCTTCATGATAGCATTTTCTACATATATATATATATATATATATATATATATACATATATATATGTACATATATATATACATAAATACACACACATATATAGATATATATAAACACACATATGCATACATATACACACACACATGCATGCATGCACACACACACATGCACACACACACACACACACAGATCTGGATGGGGTATCACAGTCTGAATCAGATATTCCTTAAAATTTTAGCTTTCCTAGATGGGTTGACAGCTCTGGTCTTGCTTGTATGTTCTGTTTTAGCAACCCCATCAACATATATTCGAGCTTCACTCTCTTTTTTCACTTTCATCCATATTCTGCAATCCTCCTGTCTTTTGTTGATGCTGCTACCCTTGACAAGTAGAGACCACATAAAACAACAAATCTTGTGCTCTATGAGAGTTTCAAAACAACTTCACTAATGGTGGTACTTTTATAAAATGCACCCATATGCTCTATAAAGTAGTTCACATATAAGTGGAGATAATGCAATGTTGAGTGAATCCTTCAAATTTGTTTTGTCAAGGACATGTGAATTTCCTTAGCGCTGGTAACTGGATAAATTGCATCAAGTATATATACTTAAACTAAGAAATAAAGTAAAAAAACAGAACATACTAGCCACAAATGCATGCACACATGCATGTGTGCACACACACACACACTTTAACTCTTAATGCCAGTTCACTTTGCATCCACATTTCTAAGGTTGATACCAATGCATAGCAACTTTGGCTAGTATTATTGTCCCATGTTGACCAAAGATTTGAAAGGAAAAAAAGAATACATAGATGAAAAGTGCATGAAAATTTTGGTGGTGGACCTAATCTGTTCCTCAGTTTAACAGCACTACATAGTCCTTGGATGACTTTAGTGAACCAAGTCCCCAATCTAAGGGTAACTAAAACTTAATGTGCTGCTTTCTACAGCAGCAATCCATTAGTGATTGAGCTAATTAGAGATTTTCTGTATAATTGTTTAGCATGCTAGACTTAGTAGCCAAATCTCCTTCAAATTACACTCAACCAGTGGAAAAAAAGAAACAAATTGGATATAAAGCCTATAAGAGTGGAGTTCAGGTGATACATTGGTTGACAGCCTAAAGAGCCAAAAAGGAAACCATGACTATTTACTGAGCCTCCTCTATCATCATCATTATTTAACGTCTACCTTCCACACTGATATGGATTGGATGGTTTGACAAGAGTTGGTCAGGCAGGAGCCTGCACCAGATTGTGTCTGTTTTGGCAGGGATTTTATGACTGAATGCCCTTCCTAAAACCAACCACCTGACAACCTCTTTGAATTTAAAGAGACTCCTCCTTCTTGGGTCCAAATGTAATTTTGTTCACCTTACCAAATTTTATGAGTGGTCCTAATTGTTTAGAATCTATTACATAGACAACAAGAGATAGCTCTAACTTAGAATATTTTTATAGATACCGACTTTTCCTGTTATAACTGTATAATTTTTATTTATAAAGCAATCTACAAACAACCCAATCTATGACAAAATAAAGCAAAACAAGTGTATCAACTTCATTCAACTTTCTAGGTGATATATTATCCAATATTTTTACCCAACAAACAAACAAGACATAAATCTTGAAATATTTGGACAATATGTTTTATCATTATCATTGTTGTTGTTGTTATTATTATTATTTATATTACACATTGACAATAGTTAAGGGAATAATGCCAAAACTAGTTCTCCTTTGGAATTAATTATCGTGTTGATTTACCATAATATTCCTTTGTAAAGAAATCAGTTTATAAACAGGCAATATGAACGAGAAACATTTCTACAAAACAAAACTAGAAAATTGTAAAATAGGGTCCAAAATGGAAATAATTGATCACTTGAGAGCAATTGCTTTTACACAGTTTAATAAGAAAAAATATTCTATAATGGCTACATAAATATTGGCTATTAAAGGACTCTGGAGGAGAAGTTAAAAATTTACAATGTAAATTATTTCCTTTGATTTGTATTTTATGAAACAATACTTAGATATTTTACTTAAAGCAAGGAGAGAAATACACATACGCGTGCGTGCGCATGCATGTGTGCACACATTCACATATGTGTGTGTGCACACGTGTGTGCATGCATGTGCGCATATTTGTTTCAAATTCACTTTTCTAAATTAACATGAGTTTGGTTATGTTTGCAGACCTTTGATATTTGCAAATGAATTGCTGATTGCTGGAATTGCTTGCACAAGAGTTTACATTATTCTTTAAAACCACTGTAACTTTCCTGTTTCTGATAATTCAGTCATAAAGTGGGAGTGGTATCTATGTTCAGCCACAGAACATGAGACAAGCAACAGAGTATGCCAAGCAACAAAAGCCCTTAAGAAGTGTTTATGATTATAAGGTTATTTATCCCATCATTCTATTTCTTTCTTGCATATATCCATACATATTGTATTAGCACATGCTAAAATAACTGTAGATAAGGAATATAATCAATTGAATTAGTCCTTGTATACAACTGGTATTTATTTTACCTGCCTCTGAAGGATAAAAGGCAAAGTCAACTGTATTGGGATCTGAACACAAAGCATGTAGAAAGGAAATGAAAAATTGGGACACTTTGTAGTGTTCAATCATTTCTGCCTCTCTATCACTCATCATTATCATCAACATTTTAACCCTTTTGTTACTATAGCTCTGTTGAAATACACTGCTTTTGTTTTAGTGAAGTTTGAAAATAATAAAAAAAATCTGTAAAATAACCTTATCATTATGACATTGGTGATTGGAACATAGATTAACATAAAATTTTGATGGGGGATTTAAAATTTTATCACTTTAAAAAACAGGAAGTTTGAATCATAAAATCAGTTATCAAAAGGGTTAATGCAAATTTTCCCATGTTGTTAAAGATTCAACATGTTATCTGTAGGACAGACAGTTATTTAAATTGTTACTTTTCATCAACGAGACCCACCATCCTAAAACTTTACTTCTTTACATGACCTCACTCAAATGTTAACTCATTTTGTTGTATAAGAGAAAGGTCTTTATGCCAACAATAAACACACACTGGTTCGATTTCACTTCTTTTATTATTATTAGTCAGGCGCAGGAGTGGCTGCGTGGTAAGTAGCTTGTTTACCAACCACATGGTTCCGGGTTCAGTCCCACTGCATGGCACCTTGGGCAAGTGTCTTTTACTATAGCCTCGGGCCGACCAAAGCCTTGTGAGTGGATTTGGTAGACGGAAACTGAAAGAAGCCCGTCGTATATATGTATATATATATATGTGTGTTTGTGTGTCTGTGTTTGTCCCCCTAGCATTGCTTGACAACCGATGCTGGTGTGTTTATGTCCCTGTTACTTAGTGGTTCGCCAAAAGAGACCGATAGAATAAGTACTGGGCTTACAAAACAATAAGTCCCGGGGTCGAGTTGCTCGATTAAAGGTGGTGCTCCAGCACGGCCACAGTCAAATGACTGAAACAAGTAAAAGAGTAAAGAGTATTAAGTATTTTACCAATGACTTAATCAATTGTTTGATTAATCATTCAGTCTATCAGTAAATCAGCAAGTGTCATCAGAGTCCTTTTGTTGCCATTCCCAACCTCATTAATGATGTTACTGGCATAACTATGGATGGCAACAGATCTCTCCTATTCACTGTAGCATCTGCCTGTGTAACTGAGGATATATTGTTCCTTTTCTACACAACCATCTCTTTGACATTCATTCTCTATCTTACAATAATGAAGAATGTTATTAGACCTATCTGTATTGAATTTGTACTTAATACACTCTTCCATCACTTAATCTTACTATTTTCCCTCTCTGCTAGTACCTACCACTTGTACTTTCCATCTACTGTACTCTCACCTTCTATCACTATATTTTTCCCTATCAGAGTTTTGCATTCTCCAATTTTTTTCTATACAGCTTCTCCGTCTATACTTTGAGTGAATATACTCAAGAATGTGTACTAAGGACTCTTCAGTCTTATAAGGTACAAGACAACCTCATTAAGCTGGTACTAAGATTAAATGCATCCAGTACGATCTCTAAAGTTGCTGGCAATTGAATAAAGATAATTTTTAGTCTTGTTCAGTACATGATAACTGCTCCAATACTTGTGCCATAATAAAGTATACCCTGTGCAATCTGTAAAGTGGCTAGGGATAGGAAGTGAGACATACTCTTTGAGCCAGACAAGAGGGTAGAAATTCTGTATAAGAACTGACTGGGACTGAGACAACCTGTCCACTCCATGCTAGCATAGAAAGCGGATTTTACTTGATGATGATGATAATCATGATCATGATATGTATACAAAAAGCATCCAGCCATAGAAACCATGCCAAAATAGACATTGTAGCTTGGTACACTCTGCTAGTTAGTCAGCTCCTGTTAAACAATCCAATCCATGCCAGCATGGAAAACGAGCATTAAAGATGATGATGATAATGATGCTGATGATGACAATGACTGCAACATATATGCACACAACAATAAGCAGTTCTGTACCCTATATTTCTTTTAATGGGTCTAACTTTATTTTTATTTTGCCTTTGATCATTTTTGCCCTCCTCTGTTTCTCATGTTGCTTTGTATTTCAAACTTCCACCACCTGGACAACGTTCATTTTTAGAACAAGAAAACAAACATTTTCAACAGCACCAAGACAAATCTCTACACACACAAAAAAGATAAAAATGAAAATCAGCAGACATGAACAACACAATTAAAAACCTTAAAACTTTACTAGGTCACACAATCTTTTATAATCAGTCATAGCAACAACTGTATAATTTAGAAAACAAAATATTCCTTTTTAGGATAAGAGAATATTTCAACCTTGATCGGTTGTAGATCCTAGAATTGCAGACCTGTAAAGTCCCCAGTCTTTGTGCATATTTTTCCTAACATAACCAACACAAAACAACATCAACTACATCAGTTTCACTAGTCTTAGAGGGCTTTGAAAGTGATAGGTGTTGTCATACTTCAGACCAAGAGATAATAAAGTAAACAAAGGAGAAACACTAAATCTATATCCTTTCAAATACATTTATTTCTTCTTTGAGAAAACTCTTCTGAAATGCTTGAATTCTCTCTGAACCATAGCACATAAATTTATTCAATTCCATGGAAGTGTTTGTTTTTGTATATTCAAACTACAGTTAGTTTTCTTTGACTTTGTTCATTAACTTTTAGCTATCTATAATATCAGTATATTTTAAATCTTTATGAAACAGATTCTGTCAAGAGCCCAATATGCACATGTAGAAAGAATATCCTACCATTTGGTTAAATTAAATCTCTTAGGGCAATGGAAATATAATGGCCTGATTAATGTGAGTTCAATCTTGAGCCCAAAAGATGAATTAATAATTCATTAATAGTAAAATGTATAAAAGGAAGCTAAGAGATTCAATCTGCTTTAACTTTCAAAGTTTTACTGACTATCCTAAATCAACAGAACAATATATCAACAGCAGTTACATAAATGTATATATACTATATGTGAGTGATTGTGAGTTTATCTGGATGGCATGCATGTATGGTGGAAAACTTCATTTCACAACCACATGGTTTCTGGTTCAATTCTACTTTGGTTTTATGCACCATCACTAACATTTGAGTAATAATTTGACTGGAATTTGGCAGACAGAAACTATGCAGAAGCTTCTCCTTATCTCTCCCCCCCCCTACCACAAATATAGATATATAAAGCTGCATATAAAAACAGATTAATATTAAACTAAGTGATTACTCAATACTTTTTATCAAACTACATATTTAGTACTTTTTACAAGGAAAACATCGATATGACTTTGATGTTTCAGCTTACTCGCCTTCATTGGAAAGTAATTTACTTTGATTCTTTTTTGGAGTTAACTGGTTTTTGACAGAAGTTCTCTAAGGTAAATGGAGCAATGTAATAGTTATTAGGTATGATTTAAGTAGACAGGTGAAGTATTTTGTTGTAGGACAGAGGAGGATAGGAAGAACATATGTGTTTGTAGAGTGTGTGTTGATAGAAAAGTATGTATTAGTTTGATTTTTATGAGGGAATGTTGTTTAGGATTCAGTCACATAGGGAAGTAAGAGTCTGAACAAATATATGTATTTGAAATGAGTGTGTGTATCAACATCATCATCATCATCATCTTCAACATCTTTTAACGTCCATTTTCCATGCTGGCATGGGTTGGACAGTTTGACTGAAGACTGGCAAGCCAGGCTCCGATCTGTTCTGGCAAGGTTTCTACAGCTGGATGCCCTTCTTAATGCTAATCACTCTGAGAGTGTAGTGGGTGCTTTTTACATGTCACCAGCATGGGTGCCAGTCAGATGGCACTGGTATTGGCCACAACAACAATTTCACTTGACTAAACAGGTCTTCTCAAGTACAGCATATTGCCTGATGATTGGAGGGTACTTTTAAACGGGCCAGTTAAGCGACACTGGCATTGGTTGTAGATATGATCTCACTTGGCTAGTTGGGTGTTTTCAAGCACAGCATATCTTCAAAGGTCTCGGTCACTTGTCATTGTCTCTGTGAGGCTCAACATTTGAAGGCCATGCTTCACCACCTCATCCCAAGTCTTCCTGGGTTTATCTCTTCCACAGTTTCCCTTCACCCTTCTTCACACCACTGTCCTCAATCATACACAACACATGACCACACCAGCACAGTTGTCTCTCTTGCACATCACATCTGATGCTTCTTATGTCCAACTTTTCTCTCAGTGTGCTTACACTTTTATATGTATGCACACTGACATTACACATCCAGCAAAGCATACTAGCTTCATTTCTTTCAAACCTATGCATCTAACTACTGCGTAACATGGCTGTTCACACACAGGCAGCATACAGTCTACCTTTCACTCTAAGCAAGAGGCACTTTGTTACCAGCAGAAATAGGAGCTCTCTGAACTTTGTCCAGGCTACTCTTATTCTAGCAGCTACACTCTCAGAGCATCCACCTATGCCTTTTCTGCAGATCGAGACTTTGGCTTTTGTTAGATTGACTGTAAAGCCCTTCGATTCTAGACCTTGCTTACACACTTGAAACTTTTTCTCTAGTTCCGGCAGTGACTCAGCTATGAGAGTAAGGTCATCAGCATAGAAGAGCTCCCAGGGGCAGCTTGTCTTGAACTCCTCTGTTATTGCCTGGAGGACTATGATGGATAAGAGGGGGCTGAGTACTGATCCTTGGTGAACTCCTACTTCTACTTAGAATTGTTAATTATACTCATTGCCAACCCTCACCTTACTGACAGCATCCCTGTAATTGGCTCGTACAGCTCTCACTAACCACCCATCTATCCCCAGTTTCTGCAATGACCACCAGATAAGGGTTCAAGGGACCCTGTCAAAGGCTTTCTCCATGTCAATGAAAGCCAAGTACAGAGGTTTATCATTGGCTAGGAATTTCTTTTGCAACTGTCTTTCCAGAAATACAGCATCAATAGTGCTTCTCCCTGACACAAACCCAAACTGCATTAGTTGGACTATGACCCTCTCCATGACTTTCATCAACTGGTCCAACAATTTGATACTTCTGTAATTATTCCTATCTAATGCATCATCTTTACCTTTGTAGCAATTGACTATGATGCTGCTGCACCAGTCATTGGGTGTGACTCCTTCATGTATCACCTGGTTGACTATTTGGGTGACTAGGCTATAGCCTACACCACCAAATACTTTAAGCCTCTCTGCAGTGACTCCTGATGGAGCAGGGGATTTCCCTACCTTTATACTCAGACTGATAGGTGAACAGGTGACTGGCCGGTTTCCTGAAGTTAGTATTACAGATCATAAGATCATTTGCATCACAGAACTCCAGTAGCTTGTTTCCCTCCTCATTGTGGGAACCAAATCTGTAGCCTCCATCTACACCATGGAAGCTCCCTGGATGTTGTCCAATGTGCCCGTTGAAGTTGCCAGCCACAAAGAGAATGTCTGTCATTTGCCAATGAGGTAGTTTGTAAGAGAGTGTCATAAAATCGGTCTTTCTGTTTATCAGGTAGCCAAGATAATGGTTGCTAATCTTTGTTGCAGCCCTAATCTAAACTTAAGTATATCTAGATTAACTTATCAACCCATTTCTCTGCAAGGAGTATACTCACACTGCCAATCCTGTCAGTGTTCCTACCCAGAAAATCTTATACCTATGTTCTTTGCCTGTGAGGAACCTAGAAGATCTTCCTCTCCACCATGAACAATCCAAACAGATTCACATTCTCCAAATACAATCAATTACAATGAAATTTTGTAAAACATTCCAAGGATTCTCCATTTGAGGTTCTTGGACTGAATATAGGCACACACCCATAAATACATACTAAATATACACACATTTGCACACACAAACAGTAATATAGCATATACAGTAATATAGCATCGATAGTATATGAGAGCAAGTTGACCCACACACACAGGCATACATACCCATTTGCACTCACCAACCAATTCCGATATCCATGAACCCCAAGAGTTATCATGACTTAAACAAAAGTGCCTTGCCACTTTTTTAGTAACTGGTTTAAATTCTGCAAAGAAAAAAATTATATTCGTGCTAGTGAAGCACTAAGAGCACCATCCAAGCATGATCGTTGCCAGAGGGGCTAACTGGCATCCGTTTCGGTGGCATGTAAAAAGCACCATTTAAGCATGATCGTTACCAGAGTCACCTTACTGGCACTTGTGCCGGTGTGCAGGTGGCACGTAAAAAAAAAACACCATTTGGGCGTGGCCATTGCCAGTACCGCCTGACTGGCCCTCGTGCTGGTGGCACGTAAAAGCACCCACTACACTCTCAGAGTGGTTGGCATTAGGAAGGGCATCCAGCTGTAGAAACTCTGGCAGATCAAGATTGGAGCCTGGTGCAGCCATCTGGTTTGCCAGTCCTCAGTCAAATCGTCCAACCATGGAAAGCGGACATTAAATGATGATAATGATCCCAAACATGCACACTCACACACGCACAGACACACACCCACACTCACACATGCACAGACACACACCCACACACACACATGTAACCTGTGTGGTTCCATTTTGATTACTGTAAGATTGATTAGATTTTGAAAATTGAAATAACCTTCATAAAATAGGCCAACTTGTTTGGTATCAAACACATTCATTGATGAATATTATGATGATAATGAACACATGAACACTCTATACCAGTGTTTCTCAACCTGGGTTCCCATATATATATATATATATATATATATATATTTGGTAGTACAAATTGGATATGCAATCTATGTAGGTGTCTTTTCAAAACATTGTCTAGTTTAAAAAGCCACATCAGATGCCATGATGATTCTAAGGTATAGGTGCAAACTCTGCATATTAATAACTGGTTTAAGAAAAAATTAATACTTCTTTATGAAATTTATTGGTAATGCTAGATAAGATTCATACTGCTCATTTATGATACCTCATCATGGAGTTTTCATTCATGCACAAAAAGAAAAAAAATAAAGAAAACCTAAACTTAAATGTAAAAAATAAACATAAGTAACCAATATCATATACCTATAATACATAAATGTAATATGCAGAGTTTGCACCTATACCTTAGAATCATCATGGCATCTGATGTGGCTTTTTAAACTAGACAATGTTTTGAAAAGACACCTACATAGATTGCATATCCAATTTGTACTACCAAGAACTGCAGTTAAGTCCTGATCTTTGTTGATCTTAAAATCTTTTGAAGTCTCCATTAGATCTGCAGACTTTCTGGCATACACTGCATTAAAAGATGTGCACAGACATAAAGGCTGAATAGTTGGTGGTGGTTCATTTTCCATGGGTTCACAAATGGGGTTTCAGCCCAGAAAAAGAAAGTCATGGTCTGTTATAAACTGTGCACACAAAAAGGTCATTGTGATTCACCTTCTCAGTATGTATATACATATTATCGATATATATATATATATATATATATATAGGGAGAATTCACAGAAAAACAAAAGACAAAGACAGGTGGTGTAGACAACAAACAGATGTGTTAGTTTAATGGTCAGTAAGTGAAAAAGTCTTCAACATTTCGAGCCTACACTCTTCCACAGAAAGGAACACAGAAAGAAACAAGGAGAGAAAACAAAGAATGTGTAGTGGCTAGTGATCTATGATGGCAGTATATATATATATATTTATTCTTTTATTTGTTTCAGTCATTTGACTGTGGCCATGCTGGAGCACTGCCTTTAGTTGAGCAAATCAACCCCAGGACTTATTTTTTGCAAGCTTAGTACTTATTCTATCAGTCTCTCTTGATGAACCGCTAAGTGATGGAGACATAAACACACCAGCATCACTTGTCAAGCAATGTTGTGGGGACAAACACAGACGCACAAACATATACATACACACACATATATATATATGACAGGCTTCTTTCAGTTTCCATCTACCAAATCCACTCACAAAGCTTTGGTCGGTCCGAGGCTATAGTAGAAGACACCCGCCCAAGGTGCCACGCAGTGGGACTGAACCCGGAATCATGTGGCTGGTAAGCAAGCTACTTACCACACAGCTTCTTCTGCACCTATATATATATATATATATATATATTATATATATATATATATATATATATGGTATTTACCACGCGAACTACGATGAAAAAGTGAGAATGATATAGAATATAACATTTTTTGTGCTGGGGTTCCTTGAGACATGTAATTTATTTTAAGGGTTATGCAAAGCTAAAAATGTTGAGAAACACTGCTCTATACTATCATTTCTTTTACTCCAAATCTTTTCTTTCTATGCAACCAGAAAGCAATTTTATTTTTATAAAAATGTGGAAATTAATAGTGGTTTCTAATTTCAACAAAATACTAATTTTTGTAGAGATCAACACATTACATTGAATCAACCAAACTTTTACTGGTACTTAACTTATCAAAATCAAAGACATATTCCTTAATGTTAACTATAACATGATTTGAACTCATAAACTAGATTCATTAAATATTATTATGACATTGATCTCATAATCTTCGCTCTCTGACACATCCAATGCTCTCTTATGAATATTAATTGCTTGCAATAAGATATGAACTTATTTTTGTTTAAATATACAATATTTTAATTATCATTCTTTTGTTTTTTTTCTATACACATGAAAGGTCTCTGGGAAATTAGCAAATTTTCTGAAAAATTATAAAAAGGAATACCTGTAAAAAGAAATGAATCTTGAAATAATCAGAAGCTAAAAATTCACTGAAGCTTAATAATTTTGTAATCTAATGATATTTAATATTAACTTTAATCAGAGGTTCCCCAAAAAATGAAATGTGAATATTTTAAGTCACTAATTAAAACATACAAACACCAAATAAAATTTTCAATTTACATTTCAGAACAAGAAAAATTTACAATTAATAATGTGAATTTGAAAATATAAAAAAAGCAACCTTAGCAAAAAAAATTTTGAATTTCCCTTTTTAATGACTTCATTTATTTAACTTTAACTTCATAATCAAAGTTTTCCCTGTGTAGACAAGAGAATTTTGAAACTATAAGGCTTCTAACTACTAGAAATTGTCTAAAAAAATTATATAATCAGATATAGTTGAAATACTATGTGTTTATTGATAATTTTAATTTATGTAAATAAGAAACAACTAAAAGCTTTGGAACTGAGTATTTTTTGTAATAAAAACAATAAAATAAAGTTTATTTTCAATGAAAGTTATTCCATCAGCATGCTATCCTGAAATATTAATAACCACTGAGTAAAGGGAATTAAACGGCAACTTGTTTGGACTTTGGCCATTAAAGTCTTTAGAATTATGGTCACAGAGAGCCACATCAGTAACTGCTTTCAATCTTATACTACAGCTCTTTCAGATAATGTTAATCATTAATTTTCCTGAGAAAGGCATCAACGTCACACATTCTCTTTTATTTCCCTCTAGAATTTCAAGGTATCAGTATTGGAAGTTAATTAATAATTAAATTGAAACTTTAAACCCAATTTCAAAACAAGGGTCAGGGTCCATTGTTTGTTCCTTTAAATTAGAAAGCAGGAACATGACTCAGACTAGTGTCCTTAAAATAGAGATTGTAAATCTGAGAATTTATATTATGCAAGAATAAATGAGAGATGTTCCACAAGGTTGAATTGTAGAAAAGTTAACAGACCAATTGTGCAGTGTAAATTAATAATAAAAATAGTGTCAAATTTACAGTGAAGTCACTGGTACGTATACAATATTTCTCTGGCTACAGCACAGTACTTGTGACAACATATGAATAACCAACACTTTTAATGTCAGATATACATAAATTCATTAATTACATTTTTCATAAGTACAAAATTCCCAATTCTTGATTTCTTACATTAAGTGTCTCAAGAACTGAAGCAAAGAGGACCAAAGAACTAATAATACTAATCGTTTCTTCGGGTTACTTAGAAAGAGGTATTACTGTAGGTGATAAAACACTGTACAATTGGTGACTGTTTTGTTGTTTGTTTCTTCACTTTCTCACTTGTTCACATGTTCATGTATTTATTCATTAATTACTCAAAAGGTGTTGTAGAATCAAAGGCAGGCTGACAATGAAAAAGGCATTGATGGCAGATGGATAGGAGTAGTTAGCTGTCAGAGCACCAGTAAAATGCATTCCTTGCAAATTTCAGGCAATCTGATCAACAGTGGAGATAGGTGATCTGAAATCATAGTAGCTAGAATGAGAAATGGATATAAAAAGTTTAGGGTGCTGTCACCTCTGCAAAGTGTACCAATGCCTGTGGACATATTGTGATGCAACATAGTAGTGTGTTTGGACATTGAATGCAGATGATGTAGGATATTTAGGAAGAAATGAAGCAGGTGTGATCCACCAGATGTGCAATGTTAATGTAGATAAATAGCAGAGAACAGATAAATTAGGACCAAAACAAGGCATAAGAGGAATCCACTATAGCAAGCAAGACAAACAACAATTGTAGTAGACATGCAATATTGGATGGTGGCATATTGGTAAAGAAATCCAAGGAGATGTATGTGGAAAGAAATGTTGGAAGAGGAAGATTAAGGAAAACATGGGTGAAAGCTTAACTTAATCTCTCAAAGGAGATAACAGCAGAGCACAAGTAGCAGAACACTGTATTAGAAAGAGCCTGTCTTAACCTATTCAAGTATAGAAGAAAAGAGCAATAAAAATTATGATGATGAAAAAGTAAATTTATGTATGTGCTTTGAAATGTAAGAGTCTGACTGAATGAGGACAAGTCCAGCAAACTTGAGCACTGTATTGCATTTGTTCAACTGATTTAATTAATATCAGATCATCATTGATGCATTTTCAGAGAAACAATTTTCAATGGAAGTTTGGTTAATTGAAATGGAATGTAACAACAGCTTCTTTTTATTTGGAAAACAAGCAGAGGAAATATGAAAGAATTGGCTCCTGTACAAGTGGCATATAAAAGCCCCACTACACACTCGGAGTGGTTGGCATTGGGAAGGGCATCCATCTGTAGAAACGTTGCCAGATCAGATTAGAGCCTGATGCAGCCGCTGGCTTTCCAGACCTCAGTGAAACCATCCAACCCATGTCAGCATGGAAAACGAATGTTAAACAATGATGATGATGAGATTGGCTTTGAAATCAGAAAGAACCAAGCTGATAAGCTGCATGAGTTACTATCCAATGTGGACAACCAAGTTATCAAACTCCATTTACTTATGTCATGCAGGCATCAAATGAATTTTTCCTCTGTTTATGCCCCAACTCTTCACTCAATGGAAGTATCTTTTTTTTTTTTCTTTTACAAAACTCAGATTTTCTATTCTTTCTACACCGAAGTATGACTAAATCATTTTTAGTGGTTATTTTAGTCTTTTATCATTTACTTGTTTCAGTCATTAGACTGCAGCCATGCTGGGGCATACCTTAAAGAAGTTTCAGGTGAATGAATCGACTCCAGTGCCTTTTTTTTTAAAAGCCTGATACTTATTCTACTGGTCTATTTGGCTGAACTGCTAAGTAATGAGGACATAAACAAACCAACACCAGTTGTCAAGCAGTGTCAGGGAACAGACACAAAGACACACACACACGTGTGTGTATATATATATATATATATATATATATATATATATATATATATATATATATAATTAAAGTTAAAATTAACTTACATAAAAGTTAACATAAAAAAAAATTAAAATTAAAATTAAAAATACCAATGTTCTCAAACCAGAAAATTAACTGCAGTAGTTTATTATCTGCAGGGTTGTTTCCAGCACTAGCACACCTAAGTGAAGACATTTGAAAATTACCACAAATATATTTTGTAGAACTGTTTCGGGAAAATGTTTCTGTGTATAGTTCTGTGAAATATGTTTTGAAATACGACAGGTCACACTGAGGATTTACAGATATTTACATTTTGCAAGTATTAATAATGAAATCATGATATGTTCGTAATCGTTTTATTTTGTAAATTTTCATTTGCCTTGCTTATTTTTTACATTTTGGCATTTGCTGGGTTTTTTCTTGTGAACACACTCTTTGTGGTAAGGCGATTTGATGTCTATCTCTAGCGTATAGGAATCCACTTTAGTGGTCATTCCTCTTATTAATTGTAATACAATTGTTATCTATATACACATACACACCACAGGCTTCTTTCAGTTTCTGTCTACCAAATCCATTCACAAGGCTTTAGTTGGCCTGAGGTTATAGCAGAAGACAATTGCCCATCATGTTACAAAGTGTGACTGAACCTGAAACCATGTGGTTAGGAAGCAAACTTCTTACTACACAGCCATACCTGCACCTTTATGCCAGAAAAACTTATGACTGTAATAAATGGTCTAATTTAGGACATTTTGCTATTGGTAAACTGACCGACAGTGGTCGTTATCTGTTGGAGCTATGTTCCAAAATGGCTTTTGTAAATAGAATCATACTGATCCATCACAAGCAGAGGCATAGAATGAACTGAACATGTTGTTGGTTGAAACAGAATATTTTATTAACTTTATACTTGACATTCACAACCTATTTCATGCTGGATGGAGCTCTGAAGCTGTTGTTAGGAAATACATCCACTTCATGTATTTTTTGTTGGTATAATGAACCTCACAAGATATGACAAAATTTGTTTTAGCAAGTTCACATTGTGAATCTTGCAAATCATGAACAAAAACAAAATATCATTAAAATTCTCCATATCTTTCAAAAGTTATAGGTGGTTTCAAATATCATATAATATAGAAAATAAATTACATTTTCATTGTTTCAAACTTAAAATTCTATATATTGATATCAAATCATGTTTAAAGTGCTCTACAAGTACTTGTAACGATACTTAGAGACAATTATATTTTCACACAAAATATATTGACGGTATATACTGGAATGTTGTTATTAAATTCCTCATTTCAAAGTATGCTATATGACATACCATAGGAGAGAAATTAAGTCTCACATCTAAATATATTTATACAAGATTTATAAAATATATATGTATTTTGCTTATAAATTAAACTGAAAACTTTTGTAAAATTTCAAATATTGTGTACTCTCCTGTTGCAGATGATAGATTAGGGCTCTGCATTTTCTTACTGAACAATTTGTACACAGGATTTGCTTATAGTGATCAAATGTTGTATCCCTCCCTCCATCAAATCGACATTGCAAGTACAGGCACCTATGCTGGTGGCACACAAAAGCACCCTTTACACTCTTGGAATGGTTGGAATTAGGAAGGGCATCCAGCCATAGAATCCATGCCAAAACAGACTGGAGTCTGGTGCAGCCTTCCTGTTTGCCAGCTCTGGTCAAACCGTTCAACCTATGCCAGCATGGACAACAGACATTAAATGATGATGATACACCATACCTCTGATATATTGGTATATAACTGAAGGTAGAATTCAAATGATTCAGTGTATGTATTTGACTGAAAGCTAAACATTGTTTTTTACTTTTCATCAACTGCAGATATTACATTATTCCTTTGGCATAAATGCTTTAGTCAACAAATTTTTGTCTGTTTGAGGTGGGTAATATAGCAGATTTTCAAATAATAGTACATGTAACAATAAAATATTTCACACACCCTAATCCAATACACCAAACTACATCTTTCTCTTCCTCACATTGCATTTTTTTCATGCACTATGCTTATGTGTATCTCTCGCTACCCACTCCTGTAGCCCAAAGCCATCCTCACTGCCTACTCATTGTATCATTGCTATCCTGTTTTATCTTCTCCCTCAATATACCCAGGTTTCACCAGTCACTGCATTTCCCACTGCTTTTTGCATTCATGTAAACTCCTTACTCCCTACTTAGACACCCCTAGTAATACTCTACCATTCCATTTATATTCTGATTCCCATACCTTGAGGGTATGCCCTGACACATTGCCACCATCTCTCCCGCTCTCTGTCTCACCCTTTCTTTCCCTTTTACTCTCACACTCTCACTCTCTTCCACTTTCTCTCATTCTTCATCACTCACACATGTTCTCTCTCTTTCTCTTGCTCACTCCCTCTGACTAGGTAACCATGTATCCCTTCTGCAAGAAGACATCTGCTTCTGTCCTTCTGTCACACTCTAAACTCTTATTACCTGGCACTAGGCCACCTTCTACAATACAACCCCTCTCAAAAGGTCTTTATCTTGCAAGTTACTTGGTGACTTTGTCAGGGTTGGTGCTATGTAAAAAGAATTTAATCCACACTCTAGCGAAAAGAGAACTATGCCAAAACAGATCTCAGTGGAGCTGGTGCCACATAAAATGCACCAAGGCCACTCTGTAAAGTGGTTAGCATTAGGAAATCCATCCAGCTCTAAAAACCATGCCATAATAGATTTCACGAGTGCTGGGGGCCACATAAAAAGTACTCAGTACACTTTGTAATGTGATTAGCATTAAGAAGGGAAACTAGCTGTAAAAACCATGCCAAAACAGACAGTGAAATCTGGTGCAGTCTTGTAGCTTGCTAGCTCCTGTCAAACTCTCCAACCCATGACAGCATGGAAAATGGACATATGATGATGATGATATGCACACACATATGTCTATATACATATACACAAGTAAAGGTTGTAGATTGTTTTCCCATATACACAATACTCTATATGATAATTGTCAGTGATTTGATGCAGTATCTTGCAACATACAACAATGAAATATCAAAGAAAATACAAAAGCTTGAATTACTGGGCAGAAGATCTGTCCTTCACAGCAGAACTGATACCAGTGCTGGTGCCATGTAAAAAGCACTGGTGCTGGTGCCATATAAAATGCACTCATGCAAGTGTCACATTAATAATACTAGTGCTGATGCCACATAAAATGCACTCAGTACATTCTGTAAAATGGTCAGCATTAGGAAGAGTATCCAGCTGTAGAAACCATGCCAGAACAATGGAAACAGCTCCCAGCATTACCAGCATATTTCAAACTGTCTAACCCATGGCAGCATGAAAAACAGACATTAAATGATGATGATGATGAGATGATGATGACGATGATACAGGATTCTTTAAAATGTTAAATGTTATATGAAGAGAAAGTGACTGTCAAAGAAATAGACCAAAAATAAAACCTCTGATATACACAATCTTCCTTTTAACAAGAAACACTGAAGACAAATCAAATACAACCATTAAACAGAACATTAACATACTAGACATACAAAGGACAAAAGTAATCAGACATGAATAACATTTACAATACACTTAGGACCCCGAAAATAAACACAAACAATGTGTTAAGACTTTAAGAACAGACGGACATCATGTTTGGCCAGCACAAAGAAATAACATACCAACTACCTACATGATAACTAACCTAGGTAGCACAATAACAACTAATTAAAGTTAAAACTTCCCACATCATGCGATTAATTCACTTATAATTCCAACACTATATTCAACAGTCAAAGAATAGTTTGCATTTTTGAAAATAAATGTAAAAACTATCTGTAGCTCCTGAAACAAGCATTTAGATAAGAAAGTAAACACGTTATACAATGCAAGGTCAACATATAACAGAAAATTTATTCTAGCTTTACTTGAGATACAGTTTTATATTTCCATTTTTGATTTTTAGCTATTCTAACATGATAAGTAATGTCTTGACCAACGGCGGATAAGAATTTCCATTTACCTAGGAATTCTTTCATTTAAATTCATTTTGCTTATGTCAAATTAAAAGATAACCAAGTAACAAACATTAGTATTCAAGTCACGAAGATAGTGTTGCTTCATGAAATGTCACCATCTCATAGTTATTACATGGAATACTAAGTAAATATTTGGAAATGTCTAGAAAATGCTTTTAAAAATGATCAATAAATATTTCAGATGAATTTCTTGAAGGAAAAATATGAAAGAATAGCTGAAATAAGATATTGAATATTTTTTATATGCAATAACATTTACATGTATATATATCATACACACACACACACACATATTGTATATCTGTATATATCTATATTTATCTGTCTGTCTGTCTGTCTGTCTATCTAGCTAGCTAGCTATTTATCTATCTATATATATAAACACAAACATATACACACATATATGCATACATACATACATACATACACACACACACACACACATACACACACATACATATATTCATATATAAACATATATATATATATATCATCATCATCATTTAACAACCGTTGCCCACACTGGCATTGGTTGGATGGTTTGAATGGCACACTGGAAGGCCATGCCAGGCTCCAGTCTGATTTGGCATGGTTTTCTATGGCTGGATACCCTTCCTAATGCAAACCACTCTGAGAGTGTAATGGGTGTTTTTACGTGCCACCAGCACAGGTGCCATTTGTATGTCACCAGTATCTCCCACAGCCGTGATTTTGCTAGGCTTGATGGGTCTTCTTCTCAGGCATAACATAATGTCAAAGGTCTTGATCATTACCTCGATAAGGCCCAACACTCAAAAGGAACTCAGTCACTTTGCCCCCATGGGGTTCAATGCTCAAAAAGAAACTCAGCCACCTTGCCTCTGTGAGGCCCAGCACTGAGGATATATATATATATGACATAGAGCTAGAAGGAAACTTCTTCTTGAACCAAAAAATACTCAAAAAAGAAAAAATAAATCTTTAAAAAATTATGTTGCCTATTTACTTTCGAGATCATCATTATCATCATCATTTAAAGTCCACCTTCCCTGTTGGCATGGACTGGACAGTCTGACAGAAGCTAGCCAAGCAGGAACCTACACCAGATTTCTGTGTCTGTTTTGGCAGGGTTTTTATGGCTAGTTGCCCTTCCTAACACCAATCACTCAGCAGAGTGATACATACATACATACAGACAGACAGATATATAGGGAGAGAGAGAGAGAGAGAGATACTTATAAGATATATTTAAGATTCCATTGAATTAGGTACTTAGGTTGAGGCACCAAGTCAGTCCGGGATTGTCTACACAACTAGGTGAATAAAAAGCAAATAAGTAACAAGGATGTCCGGGTATTAGTGCATTACAGCTGTTTCAGGCAGCTCTATTTAATTGATCGATGCAAGCATTATATTAATTTGAAATAAACTGCTCCCTCAGAAGCATAAGACCATATAGGTTTTCAACATACAGGAAACTCCATTGTAATTTTTTAACAAATTTTACATCAATACATCAGAATAAAAGAACTACATTACTTACTGTTATTATTGTAGCAGAATGAAATTAGGGAGATTGATATTTAAAGCCTACTGTAATTTAGAGTGGCAGAAGAAAATAACAACAGGGGTGGGGGGGTCAAGAAAGAGTAATGGTGATAGAGCTACATTCACCTTTATCCTTATCACAATCAAAAGATCCAGTGCAGCAAGTATTCTATATCCCCTTAGAATTAAAACCATTGGGAATTGACAGTTAAGTTCTTGTTGCTGGTGATAAATTAATTAATGTCAGATATTCTTCCCTACTCCTATTTTACTCTGACTATAAATTTGCCATGTCAATATAAAAGAACAAGCCTCAGAAGCCACTAGCAAGATAATGGTGTATAGGTGATAACCAGAAAGAGGAAGGGCAGGGGTGACTTAAACTATATTATGATCATCAATTAAAAGAGGCCTAAAACAAAAAACAAAGGAGGTCACAATGAGACCTAAGTGGACATTAAGGTTACAAGGGAAAAAATGTATATCCAAATTTAGTAAAGTTTATATATTATTATGTTTTGTATATTAGATAATAAAATTTAGAAAGGGATTTAAGGACCAAGTAAGAGAAGAAGGATAGATAAGGCTATCTAAGTCCTAAAAGAAATTTACTCAACATGTTTCCATACATCCAAAGTTTATGTTAACTAAATTGTTGAGTGCAATGTTTAGATGATGCTACACCTTTGAATGCTGCACCTTGGAACGTTGACATGGTAGACAGGCATAT
The DNA here is from genome assembly GCF_006345805.1 of Octopus sinensis. Classification (NCBI taxonomy): domain Eukaryota; kingdom Metazoa; phylum Mollusca; class Cephalopoda; order Octopoda; family Octopodidae; genus Octopus; species Octopus sinensis. Next base: position 92,308,756 of record NC_042999.1, read on the forward strand.
GGCCAAGCAGTAATAGACTGACGCATATTTGACCAGAAAAAACAGCCCAAGATAAACTTTACTGTGGCTGCAATGCCAGGGTGTGACAGTGAATGCAGTGCTTTAAAAACAGCACAACAGTGATGTTCTAACGGGGTGACCCGGTAGAAACATCGCAGAGAATAGTTCCTTCAGAAAAAGGCAGAGGCAGGTGTTCAAACTTGCAGCAGGAAAACTGTGGTAAAAAGACATCCACAGTCCAAGGAGGGTTGGTCAGTAGTCATAACAACCAAATCAATTGAAGCAGGAGCCGACAATGAACTGACAGGCAGGTGAGATAAGGCATCAGCGGGGATGTTGTCAGTGCCAGCAATGTGGCAAATGTCACTAGTGAACTGTGATATGTAGTCCAAATGCTTTGTTTCTCTGGGCGAGTACCAGTCTGTTTTGGTAAAGAGAGCAAATGTCAGCAGTTTGTGGTTGGTGAAAATCATGAAATCTCTACCTTCAAGAAGCTAAGAAAAATACTTCACCACTAGATAAATTGCTAAGAGTTCTTTACCAAACACACTGTATCTTAGTTTGGCATCTTTCAACTGGCAAAAAAAGAAAGCCAATGGTTGGCTTTGGCTGTTGACAGATTGCTCTAAAACTGCAGCAATAGTGGATGCTAATGCATCAACAGTGAGTGTCAATTTTGCATCCACAACAGGATGAGCAAGAAAGGATGCTTGAGCAAGGTCAGCTTTGACAGATTCAAAAGCTTGGATGGCTGTAGGAGACAGAATTATCAGGAAGTCTCTTTTTTTGTTGATCTTTCAAGAGCTGGGTCAAGAAAGCAACTTCTCTGCCCAGCTAAGAATGAAACAACAATAATAATTAATTAAACCAATAACATTTCTGAGCTGTTTTAAAGAAATAGGAGGAGACAAATGTTTGATGGCTTCCATTTCAGAGAGAAGTGGACGAATACCATCAGCGTCAATGAGATGCCTCAAGAATTCCAAACTGGTAGAACCAAATACATACTTAACCAGATTAATCTTCACATCATAGGAACATGGGTGCTTGAACAGTTAAGTTAAGTGTTGGAGGTGCTGATCTGGAGTACCACTGATGATTAGAAGGTCATCAACATATGTGAAGACAAAATCTAACCCATGAACAACTTCATCAATGAACTTTTGGAACATGCTGGCCGCATTGCAAAGACCAAATGGCATAGACAAGAATTCAAATGCTCCAAAAGACGTGGTGACGGCTGTCTTTGAAATGTCAGGGTTGACAGGGATTTGATGGTTTGTGCATACCAAGTCGATGTTAGAAAAATATCTTACAGCTGTGCAGGGCAGACAAAAAATCTTGCACATTTGATAGGGGATAACAATCCATGATAGTGACAGTGTTAAGATGTCTAAAATCCCCAACTGGTTGAAAATCAGCTTCATTCTTCCTGGCCATGTGTAAAGGTGCTGCCCACAGGCTCCTGGAGGAACGAATAAGGCCTAGCTAAAGCATGTGCATGAATTCAGCCCGGGCAATCTGGAGTTTCTCTGGAGACAAACGGCAGAGTCAGGAAAAAATTAGAGGTCCCTTAGTCATGATGAAATGACTTGTGGAATGGGCTGGATTCAATGGATGAAATGGCAAATCAGTCAACTCTGGAAACAAAGCAAGTAACTGGTATTAAAAGTCACCTGAAGTAGCTACAAAGAAAGAGGGGCTCACAACAGGAACAGAAGAGTGTGCGAAATTTATTTTCATCAGAAGGAGAGTTACACCTGAGAACCTCAGTTTTGAAAGATTCATACATCATGTTCGATAGAGTTCCTGTTATCATATCTCGAACTAAAAGTGCAAGAGAAGAAGGAATGCTTGTAAATGCAATGTGGTGTTTGCTCTGAGCTGACTGAATATTAGAAGAAATGAAAAACGATTCTAGTTGCAAAAACCACATCTTAGCATATCCATGATATTGAGGTAAGAGAAAATGACCCATGTTTAAATGATAATAAGAACAGAACACCACGAAGCTGGTTGAAAGAAATTCTGTTAGAAATAGCACTCAAAACATTCCAGTTGAAAGACGACATGACAAGCATCAAACTAGGAATTTTTTAGCAGCAGAGGATGAAATGGGAGAAGTCCTTGCCAATGGATAAAGAACAAAACAATGGCCAACATATGGATAATCCGGGTAGGGTTGAGAGAAAGAAACGCATACCTGACACGTAGGAAAAACTGTTGTCCATATGAATTCCGGATGAAATTTTCTGGGTTTTTTTTCAATTGCAAGAAAATTCCCCTGGGAAGCTGTGTCTTTGAAAGTCCAAGTTGTAAATTCAGTCACAACAAGAGGAAAAAATGATTTGCCACACCTGTTTGAAAAAGGTGCCAATTTTTTTTTTTTTTTTTGGTTGAGAAGACAATATGGTGACGAGAGAGACATCAGTGGTATCTAAAATGTAACCATGCATTTTACTGCTATTTTCAGCAAGTAGAGGACACTGTGTAAGAATGAACTGGTGTCTTGTGAAACATGAAGAAAACTACTAAGAAGTTGTTAGGATGAAATAACCACCAAGATTTGAACACAAAAATTTAGAAATACGAAACTAGACTGCAAAATATATCTAGTCCAGAACTTGGTGTCAGTATGTTGTCAACTTTGAAAAATAAATATAAGTGAGAGTAAAATCTTCTAGATTTACAAAATTAATGTACCTTTGCAACAGAACAGCATAAACATATGGGAGATCTAGCTTAAAAAAATCTTACCTATATGTGGTGGAAGGATGAGATGCAAATGTTCATAGTCTGTTGCACCATCTTTGAGTAAAATGCTAAAATAGCTGTGTAAACTCAGAGGATCTGAAAGAAAAGATACAAAATACAAAATTAAAGAAGCAAAAATTATTTTGGCAAATAGAGACAAAAAAAGTATATTAACAATAAAAAATCATACATACATAGAATTGGTTTTACATATGTTTTACATAGACACATATATGTATTATATATATGCATCATCACCCCCACCACAACCATCATCATCATCATCATTATTTTAACATCTATTTTTCTATATATCTGTTTGTGTGTATGTGTGTGTGTGTGTAAGTATATATGTATAAATATATATCAGAATATATGCATATTTGACCAATTCATGCAAGTATGGAAACACTTTAATAAAATTTTGAAAGTGGTGATGGTTATGATGAAAATGATGTTCTAGCTTTAATCAACATACATATATACATACATACACATATATGTATGTATGTATATTGATTAAAACTAGAACATCATTTTCATCATCATCACCTTCAAAATTTTGTTATCAAAGTGTTTCCATACTTGTATGAATTGGTCAAATGCACACACACACACACATATGCATGTATAAATATATCAATATAAAGTATAGATATACCATAAGCAATTTTTTTTTGTATTATGATGTATAGCAAAAGAAGCACTTAGATTTATTCCTCGCTATCTAAATATAAATTGAAAAAAGCTTCATATATCCTCAAAATAATAAACAAATTCAAAAGTGACTTTGAACTTTGCTAGTGTAGGATGTAAAAGTATATCAGTTGTAAAGATAACATCTGAAAAGCAAACCAGTATGGAACGATAAAAAAAGAACATCATGCAGGATGAAAATACTTATTTACTGTACAGAAAGTAATGTTTATGAAATATTCATTCTATATGTAGAGAGAAATGAAATAAACAATGAAGGTTATGTCCACAGCTGTCCTCTTATCTCCAGACAATGATAAGCCTGTCCATTCCTTTTATGGCATATCAACTTTAAAATATTTTTGATTCTTGAGATTGTCTTAACTTCTTATGTCAATGTGGTCTTAATTACCATCTGGTACTTAAGACAAATCTTTTATAGATCTGCATCATGGAGAGAGCCAAAATTCTTAAGGACTATACAATACCTGGCATGTTAAATAGTTGGAAAGAAGTGTTTTCTAAACGCGGGTACTTCAAGCACTACTTACTGGGAAATTGGATCTCCCTGTTTGCTAGTTAGGCCTCTTCAGGTCTGTAAGAGTTGTTTTTTCCTCTGGTTTAAAGGAAATAATCAGTCCTCATTGACATTTTTTTGTTAAGATGTATTTCTCATTTTTTGAGCATTCCCTCATATCCATGGCATAGAAATTTTAAAATTTTCATCTTTTTATATAGACGTCCACATGGCTTTGACTTTGTGGATGTGAAACCTTGGGTAACTCTATGTCCAAGATAAAAAAATTTTGTTGTAATAATTACTATTCCATTCTTTAGAGTGCTTCTCTCTGATATATGTATTTTTTATTAACTATCTATCTGCAACTTGGTTACAGAGTGTCTTATGAAGTACACTACATCTTCTACATTTGATAACTGTACCGATCCCTGTGCTTTTACATATTATCAATTGTGACCTCAAGGATAACAAGGAACCTGTCAATTTAGGGTATTCAAAAAAAAATATCCCTATATCTTCTAATGAGGTTTACATGTAAATGTTATTGAAGAAAATGATAGACTTTATAAGACACATGAGATGGAAGGCATTCTTCTATGATCAAAGCACACCACTTTTTGAGGCCAATACATACAGTATCAAGTCTAGGAACTTCCCACCTAGAATCAAAGAACTCAAAGCCTTTGAAGCAGACCTACTGGGCATAATACCCAGGCTGAAATTCCATAAGTCCTTTTTCCCTTTTCAAAGCAAACTCTGTGAAGATATACAAAAAATAAGAAACTCTAATAAGTTCTTAATTTTCTTGGATAAGACTAAGAACTTATACATGATAGATGCATATGCTTACAATTGACTTTTAAATGATTCAATCACACAAAAATACAGATACACTTCTAATAATATTAACTGTGAGGCTAAACAGATAGCAGCTAACCTAGGTATAGCAGACAGAGAAGAGAACTTGGCCAAGAGAAATGCTTTTATAAATATGAAAGATAACCAGCTCAATTTTGCCTCAAAGCCCAAATGCAGCCTGATCAACCTGGCCAAATCCGAGATTGGCCAGGCGAGTAAATATATACTGAGGAAGATTAATGATGACATAAGAAGACATATGGGCCTCCCTTTTGGTACAGCACCAATGAGGTAACCTCATGGTTTATTGCCAGCCAGGATAGAATAGCGCTAGATTTACACAGTTCAACATTATCAACATTTATCTATCTATTTATAAAGAGTTATTGTTGAAGGCACTTTCTTTTGCCAAGGGCTTCACAGATACTAGTAATAGTGATATTAGATTTATCATGCATGCCAGGAAGACAGTGCAGTTCAGCAAAGATTTGACTTGGATTAAGCAATCTGACCCTGAGGGCTCCTTTGATGTGGCAATGAGAGCATATGACAGGGCCGATGTCTGTGATCTTATCGGACTGTACAGCCTGGACATCTTAGAGAAGAGGTTTCCTTCAATCTTCTTCAGCCTCTACAGAGATGGCTCCCTAACCATCTCTAGAGGAGCCAACGGCCACACATTATATAGACTTAGAAAGGACCTAATTAGCACCTTAGGCTCAATGGGTCGCAAGATCACCATTGAGACTAATCTCACTACAGTATATTTCTTAGATACTACTTTAGATCTGGACTCTGGTACATACAGACCCTATCACAAGCCATACAAAAGAATATTTTATATTAGTACAGCCTCCTGCCACTACCCTATAGTTTTCAAGAACCTAGTGAAAGATGTACGCAAGAGGATCTCGAATCTATCTTCAAGCCAAGATATCTTCAACACCACTGCCCCTACTACTACAATGAGGCACGGGCATCGAGTGGGCTTAAGGACAGCATTTCTTACATGTAGTTTAGTTTGCTCCACCCTTTTTGTTCAGTGTGTGAGAGATTTTCCTTAGATTGATGGCCAAACATTTCACACAGACACATAAATACAGGCATTTATTTAACAGACACAACCTAAGGATCTCCTAACATAAAAAAAAAACCTTTCAACAAGTACCCACAATACAAAGGAGGGAGCAGATTACTCTTGCAGGGTATATAATAACTATCCAGTAGGATGCTAATGCGAGGCTGAAGGGGTCAGCTACGAGGCTTAAGTGATATGTAGACCTGCTATCTGCAATAACAGTACTGAAGCATCCAACAGCAGATTAAACAGATCTCATGCCAATACAATTGCTTCGCGCAGAAGATAATAACTGGTCTGGGACCAGCATCACAGAGAGCATCACCGAAGAACCCGGTACTACTACCACAGATAATGAATAATCCAGACACAGATAGAGTGGCCAGGCCTGAAACATATGTTACCACCAATACAATTGCCATGCCTAGAAATGATGACCAATCCAGGACCAGTGACATAGAAGAGGTATCTGCTGTTCCCAGTATCACCACCACATGATGACCAAATACTTATCTTCAACATTGATGGCATGACCATCCCACACCATATGTTACCAGGGGTGTGATTAAGGCCACATCCCATGTTTGTAAATATACTGGATCTGCGAGTACTTCATTCAAGTGACATTTTCTTAACCACCAGTAATCCTTTAGAGTCCCAAAAAGATGGTTTGTTATGTCCCTAGTCAGCCATATGTGGCACTTCAAAGATCAAAGGATCCTGTGTGATACCAGGCGGAAATTAATTGATCATCTGGGCCCAGATATTAATGGAAGAGACCATTACAAGTCTTAAGGACTATATGAAACCTGGTGCATTAAACAGTCGGAAAGAAGTGTTTTCTAAACGTATCCACTTCAAGTGCTACTTACTGGAAAATTGGATCTCTCCGTTTGCTAGTTAGGCCTCTTCGCATCTATAAGAGTTGTCTTTCTTTCTGGTTCAGAGGAAATAACCCGTCCTCATTAACATTTTTTTGTTAAGACATATTTCTCATTTTCTGAGCGTTTCCTCTCGTCTGCGATGTAGAAATTTGAGAATTTTTGTCTTTTTATATAGTCTGATGAGCTGTCCACAAGGCTTTGGCTTTGTGGATGCAAAACCTTGGGTAACCCTGCGTCCAAGATATAAAATTTTGTTGTTATAATTATTACTCTAATCTTTAGAGTGAGCTTCTTTCTGATACACATTTTTTTATTAAGTAATATATATATATAATTATATATATAAAATATATACATATAATATAGACCTGGGATGAGGTGGTGAGCATGAGCTTCGAACATTAGGCCTCACCGAGGCAATGGCTAGCGACCAAGACATTTGGAAATATGCAATGCGTGAGAAGTCCTGGTAAGCCAAGTGAAACCATAACCTATGGCCTATGCCAGGGGTGTAACCAGCCTACTTATGTGTACCTTTCCTTCATTGGACACTAAACTCTGCTTGTGAAGACCTGTTGAAGCAAGTGAAATCAAAATCAAATCAAATTTGCAAATTCAATGACTGCTAAGAGCACCATCCGAGCATTGCTGCCAGAGAAGCTGACTGGCTTCTATGCTGGTGACACATAAAAAGCACTATTCAAACATGATCGTTACCAGCTGCTCAGTGTTACAAGAAACTTCAACATCAAGGGAGACATGGATAGGGGCCATGATCTCATATATGTTTTGATATCATATGAAGCACATATTAAGAAGCTGAAGCAACATCTGCAGCAGACGAACAAGATCAGAAACTATCGTGCCCAAGTTTGTAACCAAGAAATCAACAACATAATTAGGATAACTAATGAACTTTAGGAGAGGCATGAAATAGGAGCTGATACAAATCTCTCCCCAACGAGCATTAATGAATTCTATCATGAAAAGAACAAAGTAAACAAATGAACCCATTCACTTAGCATTAAAGACACAAACAAAATTAGTCATATCAAAAGCTTGATGTGGAGTGCTGACAAGTCTGACATCCAACTTTGAAGGCTACCTCTATGCAATTCAAAAACAAAAGATTTCCACCAAGTAACTGCAGCATAAAAGGCAGAAAACACTGACAGACAAATATAGGCTGTGCAAAACCAACTACATTATTGCCAACTATGAGAGAATGTTTTCCAGATATTATCTTCCTATGAGGCACTCTGTAACAAGATAATAAAAAAGAAAACACTAACTGATAATATTGACTAAATTGAGTCAAAAGAATCTTGGTGGAATTTAAAAATTAACACAGCCATGAAGTTAAAACACAACAGGTATTGTTGTGTAGAATCACAAGAAAAAGATATGTTCTGTTGTGGAAGTCAGCTGCCTCTAGACATCAATGTAGTTAGAAAACTATAGGAAAAAGAGGACATCTACAGACCATTGATAAGGAGTTTGCACATCCAGTACCCAATATACATTTTCTCCACCACCACTATTATTATTAATGGAGCAACAGGATATGTACCAAGCTAGCTGGAGCAAAGTATGGCTGAACTTGGGTTCATGGGGGAGAGAATGCAACTCCTTAATGCATACACTACAATTGGTCACAATATATGGGACTATAAAAATCTGCAAGACCTTCTTGGGATTTAAAGGATGATGAATAAAACATGATGCTTTCCTTCACAACCTTGTAATCAAAGATAACTTATACATACAGACATATATACATGTGACTACTCCATCTTCTCAGATGATTGATATATCTTCTTGTGCTTCTTTGTTGACAATAGCATTTCCAACTTTTTGTCCTCTCAGATGACTAGTCAATCCTGCTGCTTTGTAACTGTGTGCTTCTAGTTATTAAAGTCTGCACACCTTACCACTCATTCATTACTATAGGACTTTCAGTAGATGGAATGACAAATGAGGTCACCATAAAGAGACATCTATACATCATTGGATAATAGTGATAAATGCTTGTATAACATGAGTACCACCCTCTGAGTTTCCATGATTAGTACATAGAGACAGACTGATGTGAGATGATCAGTAATCATATGAAACTGCAGGTTTCGGAGAGTGTCCCCCTCCTAGAAAGATGCTATGATAACAGCTAAGGGAGGGAACTCCTAATACCTGGTGGTTATGATTTACATGCTAATTAACCCATAGTTAGGAACCTGGCAAGTGCTGCTACTCTAAACCAAAATAGACCTGGGAACAATTGTGGCTAAGAGGTAGTTCTACACTCCTCAAATCCCTGAAACTCCTGAACCAGGGCCCCACTAGCAAATGCAGTTTAAGATCACACCAAGACATACATATTATCATCACAGTTATAGCTGCTTTTCCAGCTTTGCATAGGTCAGGTGAGTTCTCTCCAATACAGTATTTTGCCACTTATAGCTCTATTTCATCATCTCCTTTAAGTGGTTCAACTTCCCAAAATCAATTTGTGCCACACATGGTACTGTATTTCAATGGCATTAGTACAGGAAAGACTAGAGTACCTATAAAAGTCTTTTAAATACAGTTTTGAACTATTCTGTGTAATTACTTGAAGTAACCTAAAGATGTTAACTATATTTACACAAGTCCATTATGAAATAATTCTACCGAATTAGCATTTGAAAAACAGCATCACATTTAACATAAACTGAAACTTATTTCAATACTAATATTCATACTTTCTATGGTTTATGTGTATATATATTTGCATGTATATAGATTACATTACCTTAATTCTACATATAACAATTAATAATTACTGATGATGTGATTCTATACAATTAGTAAAGTCAAGTTTATTAATCATTTGACTGTGATTTCAATCAGACATGCTGAATATGCAGCCAAAGTGAAAGCTGAAGTCCTAGTCAGCACTAATATGAATGAGAGTGTGTGTTTGTGTGTATATGTGTGTGCGTGTGCGCATGCATGCTTGTGTGTGCATGTGTGCATGCATATGTGTAAAATTTTAATTTTGGTACATATACTATAGGGCAGTTTTCTTTCTTTTTTAGAAGAGCAACCAAACATAGGGTTATGATTTTAAGATGCTAAGTCCAAAATTGAAATAGATATTTCCACGCAAAAAAAAGTGATAAATTGTATTCATCCTAATCACTATAAATTGCTTCATTTTAGTAATTTTATATATGAGTAATTATAGTTATAAGTAATTCAATATTTGATTATAGTAAGAAAAGTTGATTTAGTTCTGTAAAACAGGGAAGTGGCAGATGATTTTGAAAGATTTTCTCTGCAACTCAACTAAATATTAAAAATGTATTTTATTGCTTGGAAATTGAATCTTCAACTAACAGTAACCAATTAATTCAACCATTATAGCAATTTACTAAATCTAGTTTTTGAGGCCATTTGTTTTCTGAAAATAAATATTAATTAACCTCACAAATATATTGTTGTTTTTAAATATAGCTGTAACATAGTCTACCACAAGTTATTTAATAGTTTCACTTGTTACAGTTAAATTGCATTCACAGTTATAGGGAAAATAACTTGAAATTTTAAAGTATTATATAAAGATTATTTCATATGATGAGTTAGAAATACATTTAAGAAAATAGCCAGGTTATAAGTTGACAGAGCGCTGGTTGGGTCGGCTGATTTATTGAAGGCTGCGCAGGCGATTTGTAGAGGGCAAATCGTGGAACTGCGCCGGGCGGTGAACCAGCGGCAGGGCCAGTTCTGCCAATACAGTGATGCAGTTGAAGGAGATGGTGGTCCACCGATGCAGTTGCGGAAGCGGTCCGCAGGGAGTTGCCGAGGCTTAGTTGGCACTCGGATGTTGCGGAAGAAGCAACTGTTGGTGAGGAGCGCAGGACATTGGTCACGAGGGTTGTCAGATGTTGGTTGCACGGACCTGGCGGAGTGCTTCATCAACTGAGGCGGTCGTCGCTTGAGGAAGCAGCGAGGCCGGAGGATGGTCCCAGTTCGGCAGCGAAAGATGAGATATCGGTGACAGGGGCATTGAAAGGGCGGAACGGTCCCTGGTCGTCGGCCATTATGGTGCAGAATGGAGACGGCACAGCAAGATGCTACGTGGGGTATATAGCCCTGAGGAAGGTGGCCACTGTGAAGGATTGGCCAGACCCTGCATGTGTGAGGGAGCTAAGGAACTCCCTCGGATGGTGCACCTATTGTAGGCGGCTCGTAGGAGGCCTTGCGGCCTTGGTGGAGGTGTTACCCAAGCCACAGAGGGAAGATGCCAACCTGTGGCCAGTGGTGAAGTGGTGGCCATGGGAGGTTAGACCCCCGGAGGAGAAACCACCCAAGGGGACCTCCAGTTCCTGGAGCATCTGCTGGAGCTCGCCCTTGGAGGTACGAGCTTGGTGTGCTTTTGTCGGGTTGACAAAGCTTAGGTAGGGGGTAGTGTTGTGAATAGTTCAGTTCACAGTACTTCTTGACCTACTTTGCTTGGCTTGGAGACTGAAAGTCTACAATACAAAGTTATAGTCCTTTGTTTTAGAAAGAGTAATGAGCTTTTAGGGGTCCTTTGGCCTTGTGCCGGTCAGGGAAAGTTCATTGCAAACACCCCTTAAAAGGGAGGAATTTTGAGCTGTAAAGACAGTCGGCCGGAAGTCGAGGACAGAGCAAGTTGTTTCTGCTGTGAGAGATGAAAAGGCAGTGGACAGTTCCAGCCGACAGATTGGGGTAGTAACATGCCAGAGGGAAGCGCTGAGAGAGACAGACACACAGTCATGAGGGCTGATAGGCGAGACAGTGAGAGGATGAGGGCCTGAGGAAGATATACACATAGGATTAAACAGCTAATAGAGATGGACTACAGTGTGAGGCATTGGCGGTTGTACGGTATGTGTTTAATTGTATGTTGATGCGTTAAAGAATTAATGTGAAAAGAAATGAGACAGTAAAAAGACATTGTGAATTAAGGAGAGAAAAAAAGAGTTATTGAAATGTAAAAGAGTTGATGTGCTGAGTAAAGGACTTGTTGATGTGTCATAGAGAACAATGTGAATTGTATTGATACGTGTTACAAAAAAAAAGAGAAAGAAGAAAAAGAAGGAAAAAGACAAGAAAAGAACTATGAACTGTATCGTTAATGTCTACGTTAATTGTAACATGAATTATTTGTCTATGAACATTGTATAATGTATTGATGTGTTTGAGTCGACGTGTATATTGTATCTGCATGTTTAAATGCTTTGATCTGTTGTATACCTGTTTCTTGATTTGTTGTTTTCTTTAAATGCTGCTGTTATATTGCATCTGCATGCTGTTGATTCTGTTGCTTGTATCTACCTGGTGTATCACAATGTATTTGATGTTGAAATAGTCATATAAACTAGTAGGTTAAATGTAAGCCGATTGCCTCTGTGTCTCTTCCTGCAGCTGTTGTTGTTATCTCTCTCCTCTCTGAGTTCCGTGGCGAACATTCGCCGATCAATCAAGCCTGGTTAATCGTCGTCGCTCGACTTGTTGGGATCCCGAGTTCGAGTTCGAGCGACGGCAGGTGGGATTCCGTAACAACTTTCGGAGTTCCGTAACATTAGCAAATTTCAATGTCTATGGAAGTTCTGTACATGCCTACCATTTCCCAATTTCTGATAATATTCCATAATACTTTATTTACCTTAAATGAAACTACCTATACCTTTTTGCAATTTAATGAGAACTTTTGAACAAGTGCACAAAGGTCTTCCAATCTAGGTTTCATCTTTGATAATCTGCATCATAAGTTATCCTCTAGTTAGAGTTGGTTTCTTAACTTGGATTTTTGTATTTGTTAGGACTGAAAACCCTGATTTACAAAGATATCTTGTAGCAAAGGAATGAAGCTTTTTGCTCCTAACATTCAACCAGAATGTACTATATATTCAATAATTTTAATGAAACTATATCAGTCATGTAATTTTGAACTTCTGTAAACTTTTCTTGTAATTTATTAATATTGACAAAATCTTCAAGCAAATTGGTAATGCCAGTACTAAATGGAATTCACACTCAATAGTATTTCTCAAAATCTTCTGTTGGAATGCAGTTATTGAATTCCGTCATCAAATTTTGCTAGATGGTTCAATATAATATTCTGTATGCTATTAAGATTATTATAATCTTATTTTAGTAGATCAAATGCTGGAAAAGATGCATTTATTTTCTCCATCAAACCAATAATTGTTTGTTCACAGCCTTTTAAAAAAGTTATTTGAGTCATTCACAATCCAGAAAAATATCAGAAAGATAAGCTAATTGAAGCATCCACTTGAAATCTAAAAATCTTGTAGCTAAAGGATTTTCTCTTTTTTTTTCAGATAATAAAATTTCTATTTCACTTTGTAATAGCATACCTCATTATAGAACCTTTCTGTAAAATAACTATCTGAACTTGGAGCAGATAGTTCATATGCTCATATTTACAACTGACTGAAGAACAAAAATCACTGAAGAGTCTATCTATTATTGAGGGATTTTTAACAATGTTATTCTTCATTAAACCCAATTCCAATATACTTTTGAAGTAAGATTTTTCTGTACAAAGAAAAGAAAACTTTAAAATGTGGATTAATTTTCCTTGTTTTGGGGCAAAACCCATGACAATTTCCAAGCATTAGGATGTACTATCAGTTCATATGCCGAAATATTCATTCCATTTTAATTACTCTTTATTAGAAATGGAATCTATCAATTCAAAAGTATTATTTCCCATAGCTGAAGTAGAAAATGATTTGCAGAATAAAATGTTCTCTTCCACACTTTTTCATTAGGATAGCACATATAAACCAGATGGGCATCTTTAAGTACAACTTTTGATTCATCCCCACAAATTATATCATTTGACTATGAAATATACTGTAAGTTCTTAGCAAAATCCTTTTGACATATAATATAAATCACATCAATGGCTGGTGGTTTTATAGAAATTTTCTCCAAATGTAGGAGATTTTTTTTAATTCTCTTATCCACCTAGAAACACAATATAACATCTATGGAATGTTTGCATAGAAAATTCAGTTCTATTATTTGAGCTACTTAAATGTTTTCACTTCAGTTTCTTTTCCTTTTTATATAAAATCTTTGAATTTCATCTCCAGGTGCCTTCAAATTTATTGTTTTAATGAGTCATTACTTAACACTTTACAATATATCATCACACACTACTTCAACCATTCAATGTATAATAATACATAGCAATATATGTAAAAATTGATGAGTATATTCACATTCTGACAATGAGATATGAGTTAACAGTCATATATAATTATAGACTTATTAACTGATATAAAGCAAATTTTAAAATATTTATATATTGATAGCTCCTTTCATCACAAAACTGACTTAGAGATTAGTTATGATATTACCGTTGTATAAATCAGCCAAATTCACATTAAAAAATAAGGTCAGATAGAGCCAGCCATACATACTTAAAGCTATGGATACCATCCAAGCCTACACTGTAGAAAATATAAAAATTTCCTAAAAAGTTATTTTTCATAATTTCATTAAATATATAAATTGCAAAAAATAAATGTATGAACATTAAACAAGCAAGATAAAGACAACAAATATCAGACGAACTTTTTTTTGCTATTCTAGCTGTTTAATATCTAGTTATTTTTTAACTGTGATTTTCTGTTCATCATTTTGGGAAAAATCAAAGAGTAAATAGATTTTTAATATTTACCAAATACATTATAATGAAATAAGTCAAAAATAACAGTAACAACAACTGACTGGAAAATTTTGTACATTCTTAACAAAAAGAAAATACTTTATGACCCACGGAAAACATTGGTAACCCTGTGCTCCTGAAGTTAAAAAAACATTAAGCTTCTAAATTGGTAATAAAATAAAATTTACTTTACTGGAGCTGATTATGTTCTTGCTTACAAAATGGGTTACATAGCTTGATTAAACAATCTTGATATGCATTTTGTACTTATACACACAAACACAGAAGCTGCATGCACCAACAACAGACACAACAGTGTATACATACTCACATACAAAAACACATTCGTATTAAAGAGATAATATAATATCTTAATATTGCATTTTCTTAAAACAGAAACAGATAAATAAAAAAAACTAATTTCAACATTGATAAGTCAATTATAAAGGGAATATTTCATAAGTTTTCTGCTATATCTATTAAGAGTTCAATTTGTGCAGCTGTTATTAAGTGACACAAAAATTTCTTTCTGATGCTATAGAAACGTGATCTTTTTTGATTAAGCCCAAGTCTTGAAAGTCATGTTTTATGCTACTTTCTTTTCAAAAGATTATTACTTAATTATGCAAACATGATTAATTCTTTGCTTTGTGTGGCTTAAATTACAAAGGAAGTCATTTTACCTTGAATAAGACCTCAGTCTATAGTGTTCTCAAAATAATTTGCTATCTATTTTTGTTATATCTAAATAAAGGGAGATATACAGATGTAACCATTCTGCTTCGCAGCACAACAAAAATACCTCTATTGAAAATAAACTTAAGACCTATGAACTACTAGTGCAGCATAATATACAACTAACCATTTTGAATGAACTAAAAACAACACAGCTACAGTATCTTATGATGTAATCCAAAGTCATAATGTAGAAAACAAAAAGCAAAGAATAAATGAAGAATGAGGAGAGTGGGATGACTGTGTATTTTTGAGTTAGTGAAGACTAGAAGACAGATAGACATGGGGATATTTGTGCTAGTAATGGTATTTGTATGAACATTATATCTAAGATATGTTTAGTTGTTTATCCTAATTTAAGTGGTACTTACCAGATTCTATTGAAATTGTTTCAATAACACTTGCATCCATTGAAAAACTCTGGGAATTATCTGAGTGGCTTAATGGATTGGAGTCATTAAGTGTTTCCCCTGTCCATGTCTCTATTGTGTTATTCAAGCCAACAACTTGAACATGCTTAACAAAAAATAAATAAATATATAAGCAAAACATACAGAAGAAAAAACAAAAGAATAATTGAAATAAAAATTTTATTTTACATGTCAAGAGCCTAGAAGAAATACTGAAAAATATCTGTTATTGGAAGTATTTTCAATTGAAAATAAAAATTACAACACATTTATATTTAATATTAACTCACAATTATCAGCACAAAATGGATTTATTATATAATTCAAAATAAATTTCTACATAGTTATATATTGTAATTTTGAGCATCAGAAGTTTATGTGATCTCACTGGAAAAACTACGTGTAAGATTTTGTAATGGTATCACAAAGAGGAATAAACTGGGTTTGTCTGAAGATTCAGGACACAACTTTCCAAGATAAGATAATCTGTCAAGTTTTAAATGAAAATTAGCTTAATATGTTTCCTAATGTATTGGTATAACAATGCTTTTAAATTCATTCCCTCAAAATTCCTTACATTCATCCCTACAATGTAACTGATGAACAAACATTTAATAATAATGAAGTTATTGTATACAGTGCTCAGGTGCACCACAACTTGTCAGAAAGTGCATATAAAGTACATGCAGTAATGTAAAAATGTCTGGAAAGCGAACAATGTATGAGTCAGATACATGCTTGTGTGTGTATGGGGGGGAGAAAATCAGGTGTAGTGTTGGCGAATCTCAGAAAGCATGGAAGTTTTGAAGGATGCAGTGCTCCGACAACTAACAACTGATGCCGGCAGTTTGTTCCACGCTTCAGTAACTCTCAGCGTGAAAAAATGTTTCCTGAAGTCATGGGAGCAGTGCTGTTTTCTGACTTTGTAAATATGTCCACAGGTGTTAGATGGGTGGAGTTTGAAAAGGCGCTCAGAGTTATTGTTTGTAAGATGGTTAATAATTTTATGGGTGTCTGCCAAGTCAGCTGCCAGACGTCAGAGTTTCAATGTGTCCATGCCCAGGGAAGTAAGGCGTTCACGATATGGCAAATGCCTGATGGAGGGTATTCTTTTGGTTGCACGTCACTGAACGGCTTCCAGACGATTGATATCCTGGGCAAGATAGGGGTTCCAGACCGGTGATGCAAATTCCAGGTGAGGTCTTACCATAGCTATATAAAGCCGCAGATAGATAGCCGGAGAGCAGCTCACAAAGGATTTGGTGAGTGATGCCAAGACACCCTCAGCCTTCTTGACAATTTTAGCGATGTGTTTTGTCCAATGCAAATCACTGTCGACAATAACACCCAGGTCACGTTCACATGAAGACTTTTTGAGACTAGTGTTGTGGAGGGAGTAGGTGGACGCTGGGTTTCTCCTCCCAAAATGCATGGTGGTAATACACAATGTACTTAGAACATTTTAACAGTTTCTATAGAAATAACTGCTTAGTTTTTCTTCTGCTTTGATTTTTTTAAATATATCTACGTACATTTTTACAAGTGTAACAATAGCAATAATAATGATCTATTGATTACCTTTACATAATAAATTACCTATTTCAATCAATGTAATTAAATTTCACTGATCTTGGTACGAGGGACGTTCAATAAGTAATGCCTCTGACCCACTTGCAGTTGTTTGATCTAGGTGAAATTTTGCATGTGCAATCATTCATATCTCTATAGAGTAAGTGGCAAATTACAGCTCTGAACTAATTGTGGTTTCTGATTTACAGGTGTTTGAACTGAGTCAAGTGTGAAACGGAGCCTGTTGAGTGTCGAGCAGTGATCCGGTTTTTGTATTTGAAAGGACGCACACCACGGGAGACTTTTGATGAAATGAAAGTAACTTATGGTAATGATGCCCCATCATATGACCTTGTAAAACGCTGGCATCGTGAATTCAAACATGGTCGGAACTCTGTGGAAACAGCTCCCAGATCTGGTCGTCCCCTTCTGCCATTGATGAGGCACCTGTCCGTCAAGTTGAGGCTGCCATTTTGGAAGATCAACGCATAATTATTCGCCAAATAGCCCATGAGGTCAAGATTAGTACCGGGTCTGTGGAAACTATCATTCATGACCATTTGCATATGCAAAAGGTGTCTGCCAGATGGATTCCCAGGTTGCTCACGCCTTTCCAGAAGCAAGAACGCGCCGAGTGCTCGAGGATGAATTTGGAGATGTGCCAAGAAGATGAGTCAAAATTTTTCAAAAGACTGATTACACAGGATGAAACCTGGGTCCATCACGATGATCCAGAGGCCAAAGCCCAGTCAATGCAGTGGAAGCACCGTGACTCACCCCCTCCAAAGAAGGCAAGAGTGCAGCCCTCCGCTGGCAAGGTCATGCTCACAATCTTCTGGGACCAGGACGGAGTAGTGATGACAGATTTCCTGGCAAAGGGTACCACAATTGCAGGAGCCTATTATGCTTCACTTTTGAGGAAATTAAGAGAAGTTATCAAAATCAAGAGGCGGGGCAAGATCAGCAAAGGCATCCTCCTCCTGCAGGACAACGCTCCGGTCCACAACTCGCTTGTCGCCAGATCAGAAGCACAGGCGTATGGCTATGAACTCCTCCCCATCCCCCCTACTTTCCTGACCTTGCACCTTCTGATTTTCACCTCTTCCCAATCATGAAGTTGTTTTTGAAAGGAAAGCGTTTCCCAGATGATGCAGCCTTGATTTCTGAAGTCACGTTGAGGTTGGAGGACCAAGCTGGGTTCTTCTACAAAAACGGTCTCCAGAGCCGCATCAAACGATGGGAGAAATGCGTAACTCTGGGTGGTTCCTATGTAGAAAAAGACTAATACCTGTGCCAAGTTTCGTTGCTCTACTGCTATGGGAAGTGGGTCAGGGGCATTACTTATTGAACGCCCCTCGTATATGTAACAAATCACATACTCACAGATATACACACTCTCACACAAATACATGCACACTCTCCTACACACACACACACATTTGAATATATTAGAAATGTTTTTTCTTTCACAGTTTTATACTAGAAGCATGACTATATACCAGCTGAATCATTTCCATTAGAGTTTTTCTTATTTCTGCATATCTTACAGTTTGGAACAATGAAAGTCTGAAATATGCTGTTGTCAGTATCCTTAGTATGATCATTAGGATATAAAGTGTTGCTGGTTTCAGTATTGTCCATTTTATAATGGGCAATTTTTATTTATGCAGACTGTAATTTTAGCATCTGACTTAGAGTTTCAAATTAACAGGCATGTGTTTGGATTCCAAGATTACATATCATCAGTCACATGTATTTAAAGGGAAAAATTTGACAAGTCATTCAGTCACAGCTGACACTCGCTGACGACACATCAAAGAGACCAGGGAACAGTAGAAAGAAGACATGCACCCAACACCAGAGCTGAAGGCACCTCCAAAAGGAGTGGGAGCTGCCACGTCAAAACGTTAGAGGAGTAGGGGCCGAAACCGGATGTGGTTCCTCCTGATGATGTCTTGAGCTAACTGGATCCTATAAAGGAGCTGTTGTAGTAGCAGACCATGAAACACGGTTGTAATTCCTCAGATACTGACTGCAGGGAAAGACTTACTGACAATCCAGAAAAAGGGATGACAAAGCGGAGAGACGCTTGATGGTACAACAGTGTAACAAAGGATCAAATGGGCTTGCAGCCCGATCCGGGGTAAAATTGCAACAAAAAAACATGGGAAATCATGCCCCCATGATCCCGGACCACGGGGGGAGAATAAAGGATCAAATAGGGACGGAAAAAAACGAAATGGACTTGGACCAGAAATGGACAATGAGAAAAGAAATGTAGATGAGGAGTTCAGCTGCTGCAGTGGTACGTGAAAAACAACATTCAAGCAAGGGCGTTGCCAGTGTTGCTGGACTGGCTCCTGTGCAGGTGACATGTAAACACACCATTTGACTGACTGGCCCTCATGCCGGTGGCACATAAAAGCACCCACTACACTCTCGGAGTTGTTGGCGTTAGGAAGGGCATCCAGCTGTAGAAACTCTGCCAGATCAGATTGGAGCTTGGTGTAGCCATCTGGCTCACCAGTCCCCAGTCAAATCGTACAACCCATGCCAGCATGGAAAGCGGACATTAAATGAAGATGATGATTAATAAGCTTTTTGTTTTTGTATGTACCTGTTGTGTGCGTCACACTTACTTCAAAGAAGTGGCAAAGTGAGAGAGTGGAGGACAGAGAGGGAGTAAGAGAGAGAGAGAGCGAGAGAGAAAGAGAGAGTGAGAGAGAAAGTGAGAGATTAGAGAGAAAGTGAGTGAGAAAGAGAGAGTGAAAGAGACAGTGAGTGGTGACAGCGTTTGTTTTGTGCTTTTAAATGTTTCAGAGAGGAAGTAAGAGAGAGAGAGAGAGTGAAAGAGACAGTGAGTGGTGACAGTGTTCATTTTGTCTTTTTAAATGTTTCAGAGAGGACATAAGAGAGAAGGAAAGAGGGTGAGAGAGAGAAAGGGAGAAAAGGTGAGAAAAGGTGAGAGAGAGAAAGACAGTGAGTGGTGATGGCATTCGTCACAAGAGAAGTAGATACATAGATACATATACACATTGTTAAATCAAAAGTGGGAGAGAAGAGGAACACAAAGGAAGTGAAAGAGAAAGAGAGAAAGTAGATACATAAATCCAAAGAAAAGTTCATACATTACCACATGACAATAAAATTAACTCACAAATGGCTGAGTACTCCACAGACATGCATAACATTAACGTAGTTCTCAGGGAGATTCAGCCTTAAACAGAATATGACAAGGCTGGCCCCTTTGAATTACAGCTACAATGCAAGACAATATATATATGACAGGACTGAGTGGTGACTAAAAGGAAGGTGGTGTTTGTTTTGTGTTTTCAACCACAGCAAATATTGGATACTGTATCCTGAATAAAAACTGTCTAAATCATTCGTATATGTTTTTCACTTGAAACACTGAATCATTTTGCACATTTATTGTTTTAATAGCAAGAGAAAAACTGAGAGAGAAAGAGCTTGAAGACACAACTAAAACAATTTCAGTCAATTTCTTTATTAACCATGAGGTTGAGAAAAAGAGGGGGCGATACGAAGACATCACAGACTGGAATTGTTTTTCGGTCATGTTATTCTTTGCTCCAATGTGAAAGATTGTTTTTGTACTGAAGATTGTGAACATTTACCGTTTTGGTCGTCAAGACCACTTCTTTTCTGCTGCTACAGCAGAATTTTGCTGTTGTTTCCCCCCTTGTTTCAAGGAGGAAACAGCTAAAAACATGAATTTGTTACCAATTTCTTGCGCATCCAAGGAAAACATTGAAATTTTGTTTCAAGGCATAGAGAGGAGTATGAGAGAGGAGAGTGGTAAAGATATAGAAGCATCGCACATGCTCGCTACAAAGGCAGACGATAAAATGTCTAGCGAGGCTACACAAGACGAAAAATCTACTAGAGTTAATCTTTTAAGTGCAGCAACTAGCTTATTGAAATAAACAAGGACGATTTTAAAAAATATCAATGTTTACTACAAAAGGAAGGTGAAAATGTGAAATTGCTCCCTCCCAGTGAATTAATCAAAACAATTCCAGTCAATTTCTTTATTAACCATAAGATTGAGAAAAAGAGGGGACAATATGAGGACAGACAAAACAAACATTGGGGTCAGGGTATCGAATGAGATGAAACATATGACTAAACAAACAACTAAAATATATACAATTAAATGAGAATGTGTGATTTACAAAAAATGAAGTGGAGGACATGGTCGACCCTACAAACCACATACTCACACTGAAGACTATGCTTTCTCCTTCTTGTATTCTCGTTTAAACAGGTTCTTTCACTCGCAACATACTTGCTATAGACTTCCATCTTTTATGAAACACACTTTGCGACAGGCATTTCTTCTACAGCCTTATTTTCCGTTTCATGTGGAAAATGAAAAAGTCGATTAGCTCGAGACTGGAGATGAACATGCCTGTTGCAATTCCGTTCACTCTCATCTTCCATACTACCTATTTCACAAAAGCAACTACCGAGAGAAAACAGGCTCACTCCTCCCTATTCAGGGAGTAAGATCAGAAGCCATGAGAGACACTGCCAAGTACTGCATCAATTATTATTATTATTATTATTATTAAGTTGGCAAGCACGCAGATTCATCATCACATTCGACTAAATGTTTAGTAGCATTTCTTCCTGTCCTTTGCAACTCGAGTTCAAATGCTGCTAAAGACAACTGTGTCTTTCATCCTTCTTGAGTCAATAAAATAAGCACTAGTTCAGCAGAGGTCAACTTTGCTTTTCATCTTTCTGGGTCAATAAAATAAGGTAACAGTCTATATTAACCACTCGGCTTCATAATCCAAATTATTATGCTTATTGTTGTTATCTGAGTTTACCATGGACAGACAGGTTTTTTTTTACTCCATGCAATTTGGATTTTTCCAAGAGTAATAAAAGAAAACATTTTTTAAATATTTTCTGAAGAGAACCCTTCAGGAACATTCTGGAAGTCTTTCGCATGCTGAGGGAGGAATATCTGGACATTTTAGATGTAATTTTATTGTGTTTACATTAAACCTAAGATAAACAGTGCCCAATTATAGAAGTAAATTGAACAGCACAAGGAAAAATAGTGATGACCCTTTGACACATAACAATGACATCAATTCAAAACACTTCAAGGTTAATAACAACAACAATGTATGTACACAAAAATACATTTTACCAAACAAACAAATGGTAAAAGAATGGGGTATTTTTGTTGTGGACATTCAACAAGGAACAAAAATTAACGACTTTTTAACAGATAACAGTGACATTAATTTAAAACATTCAAATTCTAAGAAAAGCAACAATGTATGTGTACAAAAATACATTTCACCAAATGAACAAAGCATAAAAAATATCATAATGGATAGAATCACAAAAAAAATTCAGGAGAATAACAATAATAGGTCTATCTCTTAACTACTATATTTGTTCACTGCAGGCAAACTAATGGACAGAATCACAAAAATACAAAAAAAGTATTCAGGAGTATAACAATACTAGGCCTATCTCTCAACTACACAAATTGCTACTTTCCTCATCACTTTCACCAATTTGATTGTCTGAATTATTCTCCTTGCCAGCATAAGTATAAATCATTCACCTGAAGAATAAATATTATCAATGATTTCCACAAGTGCAAAGAGTCTAGGCCTTGCTAATTTACAAGATGAAGTGCTGGATTCATCACATGCTTGTTTCACTTTTTTTTTTTAAATCAAAAGTAAACAGCTGTGAGGGACATCATTAACAATGAGTCATAAACACACTTGACTACAAAGCTGTAATATGATCAGTTGTCTATTTTTAGCAATTTATCTTTTTTTTCTATATGTTGCTGATGATGATGATATTTATTATTATTACTGAGTGAGAGAGCAATGCATGCCATCAAAATGACAATAGGGTCCAAAATATACAAAACCCAATATACCCATTATGACTACGCGTCAGAAAAGGGTACACCAGGAATATGCATCACAACCATATTTGCATGACATGGTTACCGTAAATCAAGATAAACAGTGCATGATCTTGCAGGTGGGGCCCCAGTTAGAATTTTCTTCTGGTTAAGTAGACCATCCTACTCAAGAGGTCCCTAAATGAGGGTTGTTTAAGGATGATGAACAAAACACCCATTTTTCCAGAGGTGAAATATTCAAATTCCAAAGAATTCCTCCCAACACATGGCTATGATGCTCCCCCACTACTTCTTCTCCTGATCAGAGATGCATATATTGTCAACCACTAAGGGATATGCTAAACTGGTTAAGGTCAAGCAATTGACAAACAAATCTGTGGTATTGAGCAGAATATTTTCTGTAACCCATAATTTTATACCAAGATATGATAACACTTCCTATCAGTTAAAATCAAAAGCCACAAGAGCCACTGCCTCTTACTGTATCAGTATTATTATTACTATTATTATTATTATCATTAGTAGTAGTAGTAATAATAGTAGTAGTAGTAGCAGTAGCAGCAGCAGCCGTTCAAGAATTTGGACCTGGAGACCTCCATTTCCAGCGACTTCGAGGACCACCTCCCAGTGGTGTCGGGTGTCAACAAAGATCCCTCGACTACAACAAGATGACCAAAGATTTTTTTTCCAAGGTCTGGAGTCTCCTACCCCAAAGCCCTAGACCATCACCTAATCACCCTTACCCGTCTTGCTTAATAACAACAGCAGCAGTAGTAGTAGTAGTAGTAGTAGTAGTAGTAGTAGTAGTAGTAGTATTCCGTTGGTCGCACCTCATTTGTTGTTGGTAGTGTAACATGGATGACAGCTGACCACATCCAGTGGGCTGAGGTGGTACCTCCAATTGTCAAGCACTTTCTAAGTATTCTAGCAATTCAAAGGAGTGATATTTACTTTAAGTGCCTTGACCTGATGTTGTCTCCGATTTTTAAAAAATAACTTTCAACTCTGGTGTTCATAGTACCAAACACCCTGACAACAATTGAGACCACCTCAACCTTTCCCGCTATCAACAAATGTTTTATCTCCCATGCTAATGATTCATATTTCTCAATGTTCATCAATTATATGTCACAAACCTTATTGTCAGCTGCACAAGTTACATCTCAAAGCAAACACAGATTGTTGACTTTGTTAATCATTATATCTTCTTTGCAATGTGAAATTTCAGTTATATTGTATGAAAAGATAAAAAAAACTTTGGCATGGTCATTTTCTTCAAGGCCTTCTGGTTGGTGCTCGTATCATGGACTTGCTTTTTCAAGACTGTATCCTCCACATAGTTCCAACGAACAATTTTCACTATGTTATCATGGAATCACTTGTATTCTTTGTATCAGCTTTGTGCACTGGCTGGTGATATGCCAAGCAGTTTTGGACAAGCATAACCTATGGGTGTCACTCTTAGTGTGGAAGGCTCCATATATTATCAACATTTTTCTGATCTTGGTATTCATTTTCTTCAGTTCTCTCTTTTGCCATTTTATAATTCTTGCTTCATACCAGAGTGATGCTATCGCCCACATATTAACTGCTTGGATTTTATTCCATCCAGTCAATTTTGAGTGCAACCCCATCCTTAGTCTTCGGAAATACTTCATCCTCAGTTGCTCTTTCATTTCCTTCTCCATTATCTCATTGGACTCTAGTACATCAAGGTATTTGTAACCTTCCATTTGTTTAATCAAGTCTCTATTTGGTAATTCTATTCCTGCTAGGGACTGTACCTTTCTTGAGTCCAAAATCTATTCTAATATCAGTACTGAAACAGTGAACCGCGTTCACCAAGGAACTCACTTGTGCCTCATCCTTGCCATACAGTTTCAAATCACCCATGAAGAAGAAGTGGTTGATTGCTTGGGATTTTCCCTTTAGTTGGTACCTCAGGTTCATTTTCCTAAGTAGCAAAGTCAGGGGTATCATGTAGAGAAGAAAAAGCATGAGAGATAAGCTATCACCTTGGAAAATCCCTCTTCTGATACCTAGGGTGCCCAAACTTTTTCTTTAAGATGTTAGTTCAGTTTTCCACCCCATCATACTACTCTTCAGGAACACTTTACATTCCTTGCAATTCCAAACAGATCTAGGCACTCAATGATCCATGAATATGGAATCATATCATACACTTTGTGGTAGTCAAACCAGGCCATTCCTAAATGTGTTCGCCTTTGTTTACAATCTTGCATTACAATTTTGTCTATGAATAATTGATCTTTGGTATCTCTTCATCTCCTTCTATAGCTTTTTTGTTCTGTTGGTAATATATCGTTCTCATCAAGAAATTTGTACAGTTTTTCTGCAACTCCTCCTGATAGTAACTTCCACATTAATGGGAAGCAAGAAATTGGTCTGTAATTGTCAGCAGCATTTCCCTTTGATGCATCCTTCAAACACAACACCATTCATCCTTTTGTCAACCAGCCTAGGATTTCTTCTTCTCCATTAATCAATGTATTAAATTGCCCTGCAATTAATGTATGGCAACAACTGAACTTTTTATCTAAAATCCTTGTACACTATCAGGTCCTGCTGCTTTCCAACTGCTTATCTTTTCACTCCTGTTTCTGTGAAGTGGATAGCCACTTACTGGGGATAAGAAGCTGTTTGCTTCAGGCTGCAGAGTCATTCAGCTGTGGTATTATGTTGTTCTTCCTCATTCCATATTTTACCCCAGAAAAGTCAACTTTCATCAGCATCAGGTGACTAAACTTACACGTTTTTTATCATCATTAATTTCTTAATAAAATCTGTTTTGGTTGGCTCTAAACAATTTGTTTTGCTGGTATTGCTTAATCCATTGTTTAAACCTAGTTAGCTTAGCTTTTTTTGCAAGTATGCACTACTTCAGTTCTTCAATTACAACATTCAGGCCTTTTGTATCTACACCATACTTCTTCCTAACTTTTTCGAATTTACACTCATTCTTAAGTTTCCCATTTCTTTTCCTGACAAGTATGGACACTGCACTGTTCAAGGAAGGAGTTTATATCTTCTGAAATTCTTCATTTTCACCAAAGTTGTATTTTTCTCTTCTATCCATCGCTATTATGTTCTCAGTAGTCTTCAATCCCATCCTTTCCACCACAATTCTACTAGCAGCCTTGATAAGATCATTTGTTGGTGTGAGATTATTATTATTATGAAGGCAACAAGATGGTAGAATTATCAACATGCTAGACAAAATGCTCAGTGGCATTTTGCCTATCTTTGCATTCTGAGTTCAAATCCTGCAAAGGTCTACTTTCCCTTTCAGCCATTTGGGGTTGATGAAATAAGAACCAGTTGAGCACTGGAGTTGATGTAATTGATTTTCCCCCTCCCTGAAAATTTCAATCCTTGTGCTTACAGTAGAAAGGAAAAAGAGGATCACCACAGTCTCACCTCCATCATCATCAATTCAGAAGATTTAATGATTTATTTTAAAGGGAAGTAATTACATCATAATATACAAAAGGCAACTTTATATAATTAGAGAAAATCAAGATAATAGGGAAACTGTCATAAACATTTGAAGATAGTACAAATTTCAATGCAGCTGCACTCATACCTTTAAATATTCCATGTTGACTATCTCAAGGGCCTTCTCAACAGATTTCACAACCAAAGTTAATTTTTCCTTATGTTTGTTTGTCAAGAAAAGGATCTGTAGCTAACAAAAAAAATTAATTTGAACTTTTTGAAGAGAGCAATATATCTTTCTCAGAAGTGACACATTTCAAGAAATATATTTACATCTATGCAGTTTTTGCTCACACATACACACACATCTAGGTGCAGGTATACCTGTGTGCTTAAGACATCTGTTTTGCAACTACAGAGTTTTGAGTTCAGTTTCATGGCATGCCATCTTTTGCAGGTGTCCTCTACTATAGCCCTGAGCCCTAAGCCTTATGAGTGAATTAGGTAGAAAAAGCTGCACAGGATCCAAACTTAGAGTTACCATTCAATACAGATATGATGTAGAATTTTCCCACCTACATCATTTCAACTATGATCCCTGTACCCACTACACCATGCAAACAACAATGCTTTTCCATCTTCAAAAAGAATAAAAGAATAAAAGCAAGATCTGCCATAAAGACCATATGAACTCAGTATATGGTCAATAACAAGCTAGAAATTACTACAAGGCCACAGAAATACTCATGCAAGTTGTAACACCAGTCTAGGAGCGATAGACCTCTAGTTCTAGACAGTGAAAAATCTAGAGTTCAGCATCTACTGGGCCCCCTAGCCTTTGCATCTAGAGGTGTCCAAGAGTAAACTTGAGCAAAGCTAACTGTCATATTACTTCCAAAGTTTTGACTGATTTTCCAGTTTGATAATAGCCTGATAATCAGAATATGTGAATTAAGAGCACTCAATAAACTTTGAGAACATGCATTAAAATTATGTAACTTTAGAGGAGCTCAAACTTGCAAGGAGGAAGTCAAGGCAAGAAATTGAATGAATTTGAATGAATTTAAAGGAACTATTTGGCAAATTTTGATTATGCTTATGAAATTGTTTTGCATAGTATTGAAACATTAATTATAAAAAGAATGATATACATGAAACTGAATTTAACAATAGATCTAAGAATAAAGCAATGAGAATGCTTTCAAATATGTGCAAATCACTATAGATTAGCAATTCATAAAAAATAAACATTACTCATAAAATAAGTTTTAAAATATGGAAGAGAGTCAAGGTATAGCCATGAAACTACAAGTCATATCCAAAAGTACCCACTCTAATTCAGATGATATTGCCTTTCATTTTTTGAAAACTTTCTCCTATTTTGTGTCATCTTATATGCAATATAGACACCACAAAACAAATCTGCATATATGCTACAAAACAGACATCCAAAAGCGATCCTCCAAGAAAACATCATCATATCACATACAACCTGCCTTAAATATGATCAGAATACAATTAGAACCCTCACAACTGCTTCAAATATCAAGCACCATTTTTACAAAGGATCTCTCCTGACAAATGCATTTCCTTAAAATAGTTACGATTGTATCTCAAAAACTGGCTTCTTACATTAAGTTCAGAAAATGCTTCATTTCATGACAATTACTGATATGCTACATAGCTCAGGAGAATCCCACAATGAAGTATATATCCTATATCTGAGACAGTGTTGCTACTACATACAGATCCAGAGAAAAGCTACCTCATTGATTAGCATAAAGTTACTCACAGACACTCTATAACTTCTGGCCCACAGACATGCTATTTCCCCTCTCTGCCTTTTCTACCAATACTATGGCCTCTGCTACTCAGAGCCAACTAAGCTTGTGTCACTTACATTCAGGCACTCCTGACTCAGTCATCTACTTTTATTGTCAATGTTGTGTTGAACCCACCAAGGTTCCAGACTAATCACTACATTCAGTACTTCTGATTAGAACATCAGCCCTCTGAATTATCTACCCTGTTCATGTTTTCCCTGAATGGTCAACTTGCAAAAGTCAAAGTAAAATATTAATGGCATCAATCTCACTAGTCTCAGAAGGCCTACAAAAGATGCCTACAAAGATCATAGGCACTGTCTCTTTCTCCACACCCTGCAAACAAAGAAGAATACTTATATCATCATCATTGTTTAACAGTAGCTGGCCAGGTAGAAGACTCACTAGACTTCTGTGTCTGATGGCTTTTATGGCTAGATGTCCTTTCTAACACCAAGTACTCCAGACAGTGGAGTGAGTGCTTTTTACATGATACCAGCACAGGCAAGGTCAGTTGTGGCATGGTTTTTACAGCTGGATGCCTTTCCAAATGCCAACCACTTTACTGTGTGGACTGGATGCTTTTTATATGGCACCAGTACTGGTAGGGTCACCAAATAACTTGCAACACAAAGAATCTTTGAGAGGGAGCATTGGAGGAGGTGATCTTGCGTCAGATGATGAAAGGTTAGTGTGTGAGAGAGACTGAAACAGGTGTCTAGCTGTAGAGGAGGAACATGGTTACCCAGAGAGAGAGAGAGAGAGAGAGAAAGAGTATACATGTATAAAGTCATAAATGTTAACTAAATTGTTTGTATCAAAATGATCAAATCAAATGTATTAAGAATTAAGTATTTTCATTTGATATATCTAATTACTTGGAGAGATGCATTCTTAAATTGCTGGAACTGTTGTGCAATCTCAATGAATGCTTGTGATAGGGTCCGTTCCCTGTCTTCTAAGTGCTCTTTACAGCCAAGGTCTGCCATCTGTTTTAATTCATTCAGACAATATTGTATTCTAAGAAAGTTCCCTCGTACACTTATCATTGGTAACAATATCTGTAAAAAATAGATAGAAATTGATGCATTAAAATTATAACCTCTTAAATTGTCAAACATTATAATACACCTGTCTTCCTTATCTATTAAAGAATTTAACCAGTACATCACTATCTTCAATAATACTGTCACTACACTATATTTTGTTATTTACATCTAGATTTCTTCAGCCATAATCTGAGAAATGTTGTAGAGAAATAGATCTCTTCAGCACAAAAATAACGTTACATTTTTTTCATTATTTAAGAGCATATATAATCAAAGAATAGTACTCCTGTGTATAAGTGCAATTCGCTATACAGTGTTGCTCATTTATTTAGTATGAAGCCATTACTATATACACAAAAATTGCTTATTCATCTGGTATGAAGCCATTGCTATATATACTCTGCTAGATAACCTTGATATGGTCATCGAGCAGAGTAGTCAGTTTTCACTTACCAATATAAGTTCACCATAAAGCTACGTCATCTTTCTATCTTTTCTACTACTGCTACTACAATCCATGTCTTTCTGAACTGATTAGGCTGCACACAGATTAAATGCAAAACTCAGTTTCGAAATGTATTTGAGACACGTGAACACTTTTTCACACATTGTAATATGCATAGCTGACATATTATTGATACATTATTTAAAGATCCTAATAAGTTAATAAACCTTTGAACTCTGAATAGTAAGACACCTATCTTGGTATTACCTCCACTGTCAATAGTTCTTGGTTGTTGATGAATATGGCTAACAATGTGGCCATCAATATCCAGATCGATAAATTTCAGTATCTGCAATATGTTTCTGTGAATTGAGATGAACCAAAACTTACATAAAGCAAATTTAAGTTGTTATTTGATATGGTGATTACAACTGATTTTATTACATATATTTTGAACTTCTGTCAGTTTCCATAATGCTTTAGATAAGGACCTTAGTATGAAATTTTAGTATCTGAAAAAACAACAACAAAAAAAAAAGAAATACAAAAACAATGAAAATTCACAAAAATAGAAGCAGAAGTAGATTATCCCCTTTTTTTTAAAAGATTCTTTGATACAATTCTCAGGTGAATTTTATTTCTATATTATTCATTAATCAGATTTCATTCCACACCAATAACACACATCTAAAAGACTGGTATCTTGAAATAAACTTGCTTATATTATGATTGTTGTTTTTCTTATGGATAAAATCAATAGAAAAAATAACTTTTTTTAAAGAAATAACAGATACACTTTTGTACAGTGTGTGGGATGTATTAATGTTGTTTAAAAAAAATCCTTATATTTTGTAAGACATAAATTGAAGTAAAATGTCTATCATGCAAAATAAAATGGAAATAATTCATTTATCTAAGATTAAAGGAGTTGAGGATTATGAATAAAAATTGCTTTCAGACTACAAGTACAAAGGCGGAAAAAAAATCTAAAACATGACTCTCATGTGAAGTAAGAAAGCTATTTACTTTCAACATATATCTTTTTGAGGTAAGTATTCTATTGAATATACTCAAATAAAATGTAGTTTTAAAATTACCCTAAGTTGCATAAATAACATCATGAATTTTTAATTAAGTTTATATCTCTCTTAATGCATTTTAAATATTTAATGCTCATATTTCAGCCAGCATTAGAATGTTGAAATAGATTAAATGTACAAAAGGATTTTGGAAATTCACATCAGTTCTTTGTCTCTTGCCATTGAGTTCTATATTTCCTATCTAATTAGCTTTCTTCAGATACTCATCCATGTGAGATTGAGCCTGCTACATTGATTTGTATCTTCTACTACTTCAATTTCCTTCTTCTTAAGTCTCATTCCTCTTCTCCAGCCTCCATCACCTTTTTATGAGCTCCCATTATACTGATTTACAATCCTGGCACAAGGCCACACATTTGTAGGGACAGAGAATAATTAATTTAATCGAATCAAAACAGTACCAGTATTTATTGTACTGACCCCAATACTTGACTATACACTCAAGTAACTTCTTCACTTTGAATACAGACCACAAAAGAGCTGAACTAAATTTATCAAAGCCAACAGGATGAAAACCATTGTCAAACTTAATAGGAATTGAGCTCAGAACATGAATGAACATTAGTAAATATTGATTTTAGAATAAGCATAAGGCCACAAAATTCAGGGAACTTGATTAAATCTTCTTTACTACCTAGATGGAACTTCATTTTAACAACCCTGGAAGGGTGAAAAGCAAAGTTGACTCCGTGAGATTTGAATTCAGATGCCAATTTATCAAACCCTTTAATTACATTGTTTCTAGATATTTTGTTTATAAGAATCTTTCAATCCATATTTAATGATTCTCAAAAGGAATTTTATATTTTATTCATAACTCTGCTTGGCAGTTGATCATTTATTACTAAAGTATGAAGCTATGATTTACAAGAAATTCTAAGAGATTTTAATAGCAGAAACCAAAAGATCATAAGATACAATAGCAGTTCAAGAGTTCCATTTTAGTATAAAAAGCAATATGTGGAACATATTTGTTTTTTATTAGTTGTTGATTAGCTCCAAATCAAAGCTCTGATTAAGAAAGTCTGTGATCAAAAGCATCCTACATGCTCTCTTTTAGGGCATGTAGGTCTACATTATCTTATGCATAATTCCTTTAAGACAGTGGAGATGCAATTTGTAAGAATTTATTTGTTATTTCTAGCAGGTTGAGAAATCATGTAAAGGATTCTCAAGAAGAGTAACAGGTCTATGATAACTTTTAAAAGTCTTCCTAGAGAATTAAGATAAGCAATTCTTCAAGTCTATTTAGTTTGAATATCAACCAGACAACAAATGCAGAAAAGATATAAGTAGAAATAATTCCAAAGAATAAATTGAGCAAAGTGTTTCAGAATTTTCTGGGTGAGATGTAATAGATATGATACAAAGAGAAGAGATGTGTGAGCCAAATGGGCCAGGTGGAATGGATACATAGTTTGCTAGAACAGATGGAAAGAATTAGGAAGATGGTTAGACAATAATAATAATGAACAGCAACAACAATTATTATCAGCGTACTGTTATTCATTATGTTAATTGTGTGTATATAATGATATGTTACCATTAAAGTATATAATTCAGTTATTCTATGGAATAACTAGATATTTCATGAATTACCTGGCTGAATCAGTTAAAGTGTATAAAATTATTACATTCTACAATGTAATAATTTTATACACTTTAACTGATTGAGCCAGATAATTCATGAAATACCTAGTTATTTCATGAAATAACTGAATTAATATACTTTAACAATAACATATATATTTTTTACATTTCTTCTTCTTTCTTTCTTGACAGACACTTATCAGCCATTTCAAGTTTCACTTGAAAAAAAAAATGAGGGTGGAGAGGGAGATGCTCAGCGAATTTGTTAAAAGTGAATGCGAGTCATAAGCATGGTCTGAATGAACAGGTTTCCTATGTGCCTGTAGATAGGAGAATAACAACTAAGATAGGACACTTGGTTTAGTGGTTTGAGTGACTATAGTTTTTGTGGAGTTTCCATTTTAAGGAAATTTTTCATTTCTGTATTATATCAGGTCATCCCACGAGTTCTGTCCAAATTCTGAATAAAGAAAACAAGTGATCAAATGTTATATTTAATTGAAATTTAATAATCGATGTACTTTCCTTGATTATCTATGACTTCCTTCCATCCATTTATAAGCTTTTTAATCCCATCAATGTAAAACTCTTTTGGTTTCAAAGCGAAGAACTCTGAAATGTCAGTTTCGACCTCCTCCTGGCTTATGAAAGTTATGTCCCCCAAATGATTCTGTAAACTACGAAACAAATGGCAGTCTGATGGAGTAAGGTCGGGAGAATAAGGTGGATGAGGAATTTTTTCCCAACCAAGATCTTCGATCTGTGATGTGATTCTTGCAGAGTGGGGTCATGCATTATCCTGATGAAACATCACTCCTTTTCGATTCACTAAAGCGAGTCTTTTTTACTTCAAAGCTTGGTTCAAATGCTCTAATTGCTGACAGATTTGAGCATTGATTATTGCATTATGTGGTAGCAATTCAAAGTGAATTACTCCTTTGCAATCCCACCAGATAGAGAGAAGAACCTTTTTCCCATGAAGTTCCCTTCTCGGTTGTGGTTGAGCTTTTCCCTTTTACCAAGCCACTGTTTACGACATTTAACATTTCGAAAAAAAGATTCAATTTTCATCACCAGTCACAAGTCTATCCAAAAAAGGTGAAATGAGCTCGCGAAAATGGAGAGAAGAGCAGATGTTAACTTGAGATTTGTGGTTGCTTTTGGACAATTCATGAGGTACTCACTTTCCAAGTTTAACTGATAATGCAGGATTTTCTTCAAGTAATGCCTCAAGGAGCTTATCATCAAATTTAATTGGCCGTCCTGTTCAATCTTCATCTTCAAGGCTGAAATCTCCACTTCTGAATTTTGCAAACCATCTTTTGCAAGTTCTTTTATTCAAGCATTATTTCCCATAAACTGAGTGTATGTTTCAAGTTGCTTCGGCTGCAGAATTTCCTTTTTTGTACTCATAAAGCATTATGTGCCTCAAATGCTCTTTGGATATTTTTATGGTAGAAAGGGTTTTAATCAAAGAAATTTTAATTCTATTATTCTATAAAATAATATTTAATTAGTTTAAATGTACACAGATGCATACAAATAATTTTAAAATTCTATTAGACATTCTAAAATACTATTAAATTTCATTCAATTTAAAAAAGTAAAATTGGACAGAACTTATGGGATGACCTGATATAATTTTTTTCCCCATTTTTACGCTGTCCTTGATTTTCTTGTCAGCTCTTGTGATAAATAAAGAAAGCATCATCATCATAATTAATTATCATTATTTGAATTGTAGTAGCTTTGTTTTATATGAACTGTTGTAAGTCTCGATCAGAGACTGCAGAAAATAACAAGTTGACTCTTTTACTGTGGGAGTTATCTATGAGTTGGTGTAATGGTAGCACATCTAACATTCATTAGAAGGGGTGGTGTTGATTCCCATAGACTCTAGTGTCCAATTTATTTTTATTATCTATGTGTAGCAATGATATATTTCAGAGAAAGGAGACTTAATTCTCAGTAAGATTCTGCTAAAAGTGTGTTGTAACATGTGCAATTTTTTTTCAATGTTTTTCTTGGGATGGCCATACTTATAAGAACAATTATTTGTAGTTTTGACATTTTGGGTTTAACCTGGTATTTGACAACAGTATGTGAGTGCGCAATTTTGTTATCATACCCAAAGCCCCAATGATTGCAGGCAGTCATCATCCTTAGACCTTTTTTACAAAAACCTTGTATTCACTAAACTTTTTGAACATTTCCACAGGTGTCGTAGTCTGCTGGGACTGACAGTTTTATAAGCAAATGTTTTACCAATGTGATTTTGCACCTCAATATCTGATCTATTGGCCTGAGCAGCTCAATTAGTTTGAGTACTACATTTCCAAAGAACACTGATATCTTTATTTTTACTACTTTGGCAGGCTTGTGTTCCTACCAATTCTTCTTGTATGGTAATTCAAACTGATGGAATATGATCTAGAGTAAATACTGACCAAGTCTATCATAATGATTAATAGACTCAATTGAATTTAACATAGAACAACCACTGATGAGATGATAAAATGCTTCTCTGATTGTACCACAGATGTGGCAAGAAAGATCAGCACCATTTTTAAGTATGTTAATTTAGTGCGTTTTAGGAAGGAAACACTAATCTTGAGCTCTCTGTTTCCAATTTAAGTCCAGATGCAGACAACCACTTATGAATCATATTTATATCAATATCTGAATTGCCTGATTTTGTAGGGTATTTGCTATTAAATGTTTTACTTTTCCATGTATTTCGCAGCTCTGCAATTTCATTTGATTTGGCTTGTGCTTTAATTTTTTTGCTTTCACAGTAGGTTCTTTTGTTTCATTTAGTTGCACCTGTCTCAGTGATTTTTAGTTCCTTTACTTTTTTTTGCTTCTTCTAATATTGAGTGCGAATCTTTAGTAATTTCATTTTTGCAAACAATTTAAAGGATCCATACATGAGTGGTCTTTAGACAGGAGTCTAATCCTAAGGTTACTGTCTTTAAAGACAAATGTAGCTGCATCAGTTCATGTCCTCCATCTTTTAGTTAGATGCACAGTCTGTCTACATCTGCCTTAAGACAAAGCATTCAGTGCATTGTGAGAAGTTTGCATATTATTGGTTAATGGAACATTTTATATTACAGCTGTTGGCCGTGATGGGTATCACTAAGGTATTGATGGCATCAATCTTGTTTCCTGCATTAAGTTCACTCTTTAGGATCGCTTTCTCTGTTTGGTAGCATTCTTTCCATATTTTTTCAGGTATCTGTGAATGCTGGATGCCATCTCCTTCACACACCTAAATACTTTTAGTTTTCCTCAGGATCTAATTCCTTAATTAAGGTAATCTTGTCAAGTTGCATGTTGTACATATTCAACAGTTTTTCTTTAAAAATCTGGCTTTAGTGTAGTTATCAAGGCTAAACTCCATTGCAATATTCTTACTAAATTTCACTTTAGTTAAAAGCTATTTCAGTTGTGAATCATCTTTCACAAAAGAGCTTTGATTCATTCATGCAAAGGCGGCAATGGCTTGATATCATTATTAAGACCCTGATGAATTTAGATCAATCAAAAGATTTTCAATGGGTCAACCAAAATTGCTAGGAAGTTGTCAAGAAATCAGCCAGTATTCTGGACTGACAGTCCAGTTAAGCTGCACAGGGTTTGGTTTGATCCCAACCTCCAGGTGGTCAGGAACTGAAATGAGGTGACAAACTGGATGGCCAGTCTTACCCAGAAATGAACCAAGCTAAATCTATCCATGAAAGGGAAGTTGGGATGCAAAAGTGGAAATTACCTGCATTGCCTCCATTACTGCTTACCAACTGAACATTGTGCCTCACCCCAGTTACTATTTGATCAGATTGGAATATCTGTTATTCAATGTTTTGTGGAAGGGAATTGTTCTACAGGCCAAGCAGTTCAACTACTACCAGCACTTTCTGCTTAGGTGGCTTATGCACATCATAGCTGCTGGTGGGCAGGCGTATGATGAGGTTGCACCACCAACAAAAATTTTCAGTCAATGGCTGTGTAGGCACCATTTGTGAGGCATAAACTGGGAGCCTGGCATCTAGAATTTCATCAGGTGTTGACCACCCACTGTCAATCAGGTAATGGGATCAGTGAGCATTCTCTTTTAGTAATCTATAGTGGAGTAGCAACAGAAAAGAATGAAGACATTTTCAGGGAGATTTTGGGCATGAATGAAAACAAACTGCCTAGTCTGTTCGAGAAGACTCTTTGATTGGGGCCTATCATGAATAACTTTCAGAGCTCTTTGGCCTGGCAGTGCTATTAAGGGGCACTACCAATTTGTGATAAGCTCGCCAGGCAGGGAAATACTGTTAGACAAGCATGTCCAAGATGTGTTCACAGCAAAACCATTTTACAAACACTCATTCAGTGCCCAACTATTGCTGACTCATGGACAATTGCAAAAAAGCTGCTACCATATGGGGGAGAAATCCAACTACTAGCAAAATCCATAGTGATGATACGCTGCTGCATTTCTTTAACCAGGTGACAGAGGTAGTTTTACTTTCTTTGGTGGAAGCAGTGAAAGAAATTGCGAGGTGGATAAAGCTGAAAGGTATGAGGACAAGGACTTGCTTCTTAAGTATAGCCCTAATCAACTTTTCCCAGTTCCATCTGAGAGGGAAAATGAGGATGGAAGGGAGTTAATGTTCTTAAGTAAATCATTTGAAGTGGGTGATGAAAGTATCAAAAATGGTAAGAGTGAATGGCACCACTCTTAGTATAAGTCAGTAAGTCAGAGTACTTGCCCTTAGTGTTTAGGAAGCTCTTTGATAGTGGGGTTCCTTGATTGACCCTGGAAGTCCTCCTGTATCAGCAGGATTGCATCATCATCACAAGGAGGCAAGCTAGCTGAATCATTAGTGCACAGGACAAAATGCTTAGCAGCAATTTGTCCATTTTACATCCTGAGTTCTAATTTTATTGAGGATCACTTCGTCTTTCATCATTTCAGGGTTGATGAAATAAGTAGTGGTTGAGCACTAACACTAACCCCTCACAATTTGGGTCTTGTACCTTTAGTAGTGTAGTGACGCAAGTCATAATAATAAACTTTTATCGGCAGTAATATGACATAATAGTCATGTTTCCCGAATAGGTATAATTGTTAGTTTCCCATTGGTTAAAATTACTGCCCATATTTGAATAATAAACTTTCATCAAAGAGAAATCTTTCAGAAAATACAGTTCTTAGAATTCAGATATGAGCAGTTATAAAAACCCTGATTTTTGGGAGATTAATGAGTGATCGTTGGTTGTTACTCAACTCCATGACACTCACACCAATGTTTATTGGCTGTCACTCATTTCCACGACACTCACTCCTTTGAGATATTGGTTATTTTTATGCCATGTCTATTACTTAATTCAACAAGGCTATTTTGAATTCTGGTGTAAATCTCTAGTAACTTAAGAAAAGAATAAGCAATATAAATTTTGTCGTAATCCTCTACGACAATTTTCTTTTGACTTACAAATGTACTTTAAATATTAAATGAAAGTAAATAAACTAATCTAGTAAATACTTTCTCTTTCTTCATTTTCTTCAGCCTGTTAATGAAATTTATTTCTACAAATATGAAACTGTTATTATAGCGTTGAAAAAGCGTGAGCATTATTTATCTTTAGCATACATGTACTTCCAATGTTTTGGTGGTGTATAATTCATTACGGCATTTACATAGCTTGAGTTAAGATTTATGTATAGTGTTAATACTTATAATTAAGTAATAAGTGACGAGTTTATCACCATAGATTTCTACTCAGTAAACATCTATATCTATTATCTATTCCAAGTTCGAACACGTTATAAATTGGTGACATTATAAATAAGATAATCTTAGCCCATTATAAACTAGATAAAACACCCTTATAAAAGTGGTAACACACCGTTATAGTAGAAAGAATTATTATTATTATTTGATGAAAATTTCTCAGCTTATTTTGCTAGGTATAATGAAAAATATCTGCCAGCAGACTAAAGTGACACTTGTTTACTGGTCACGCTTCAAGAACCCTGCAAAGAATTCTTGTGCCATTCCAAGCAATGCTGATTCCTGTAGGTATTCTATCTTTACATTTGAGCCACATTGGTAGTTGAGTACTGATACTTCCAAGCATGCCAATAACTATTGGTATCATGTTCACTCTCCTCATTGACCATAACCTTCGTATTTCCCACTTCAACTTACCATATTCTATGTCAATCATCATGCAAATTTTTCCCTTTTTCTCACTACAGCAATGTCCAGTTTCTGATGTTTGGTCAGGCGATTGCACTGAATCATTGCCTCCCTCAGGATTTTACAATCTTCATTCCCAGTACTCCTTCTGGGTTTTGCTCATATGTCTTTGCTCTTTGTAGGCTGTGATTTCCAGTGCTCCCAACAGATCATTTTTGCCACACTGTCATGTCATCATTTGTAATCAAATTGTACCAATTTTGGGCATTTGATAACAATGTACCATACTGTTTCACCCTTCTCACCACACATTTTTCATTTATCGCTCTCAGTAGCGTTGTCAATTCTGCACTTCACATAATTAGTCCTTAATGATTGTTCTTGTGCTGCGCATATGAGTGCTTCTGTCTCTATCTTCAGGTCACTCCTCCTCATCCATAGCCACCGATCTTCTATATCTGTCTCGGTGTTTGTATCTCTTGCAAACTGACCATACATTTTTCTCTCCTTCCATGCTGTTTCTTTTTTTGTGTTCTTTTCCTTATTAAGTTTTTCTTTCTTTACCCAATTATCAATTTTGATGATGCCAGACTTCTTCAAATGTTTCAGTATTCTTTACATACCATCCTAAGCAGTTTTTCTCTGCTTTGATACAATCTTAGCAGCTGATCAAACCTCTCCCACCTTTTCTTCTTGACAAGTATAGCCTATTGGTGTCACTCTTAAGGTGGAAGATACCATGCACTGTCAATATTTTTCTTCATATCCATGTTCATCAGTTCTTCCTTATGCCAGTTTATGATTCCAGCTCCATATTGAAGTGATGCTACTGTCCATGTATTAACTGCTTGGATTTTATTCCATCTGGTCAATTTTACAACACCAATCTTAGACTTCAGTTGTTCTTTCATTTCCTCTACATTTCCCCAATTGTTCTTTCTTTTTCTCTACATTATCCTGTTGAACTCTAGTATGCTAAGGTATTTGTACCCTTCCTTTTCAATTTGTTTAACCAGTTCTCTATCAAGTAATTTTATCCCTGCTAGGAACTGTACCATGCCTTTTTTCTGGTACATTACACCACATTTCTTGAGTCCAAATTCCATTCTAATATCAACACTAAAACAGTGAACCATATTCACCAAAGAACTCACTTGTGCCTCATCCTTGCCATACAGCTTTAAATCATCCATGAAGAAGAGGTGGTTGATTGTTTGAGATTTTCCCTTTAGCAGATATCCCTGATATCTCAGGTTCACTTTTCAAAGTATCAAGGTCAGAGGGATCATGCAGAGAATGAAAAGCAACAGAGATAAGCTTTTGCCTTGGAAAATCCCTCTTCTGATGCCCAGGGTGCACCCCACCATACTTCTCTTCAGAAAGCGCGCTACATTCCTCGCAATTCCAAACAAATCTAAGCACTCAATGATCCATGAATGTGCCAAAATAGGAAAAAGTAATATTGCAATTTCAAGATATGATAATTATTAAAACATTTAAGTTTTCAAGTCTGAAATATATAAAAATCTACTCAAAAAATCACTATTGCTATAGTGAGAATCCTGTAGATAGATCTGAACAAGCAGATTTTTACACAAGGATTAGCAATTGATAATTTAGTAACCAACAAACACATCACTCTAGATTAATTTTAGACTTCCATGTTAACATCTTTATTAAAAAATGGATCTTCTAACCAGTTTTCTGTTAAGTAAATTGAAACTTGTAAATTAAAATGAATTATCCATCTACATAATATTGGTTTCAGGTTTTGGCACAATGCCAGCAATTTTGTGGGAAGGGATAAATCAATTACATTAACCCCAGTGCTTAACTGGTACTTATTTTATCAACCTTAAACAGATGAAAGGCAATCATCCTTTGAACTTAGAATGCAAAGTTGGAAGAAATGCTGCAAAGCATTTTTCCCCATGTGCTAATGATTCTGCCAGCTTACTGCCCTATCCAAGTACATAACATTGCAATATTAAGTATACATTCTAATTATTATAATTATTTTTTACATCATACAATCATACACATACTTGAATATTAGAAACAAGCTTACTACATAAGACTCATTTCTAACCTTAAAAATAAATATGATTAATGTCTAGAAATGAATATTATGGATGTGCTTTTAACTTTTAAAAATAAAAAAACATACTTAAAAATTAAAGTTTAATGGCCAAGTTTTGAAGAACTATTAGTGTTCAAGTCTTTGCCTCTTTAAGATGTGTGCTAATATTTGTTGAGTCATCATTTATGAATATACCACTACAAGACATTTATTGCGTTACATTACATTATACAAAATTTTTTCAAAAGATATTCAAAATAATATGAAATCTATTAAGACTTTTAGTAGGGTTCGTTTCTGGTGAAATTTTCTTAATTCATTTTGAAAATGTCTCTATCTCTTATCATTCTTTATCAAAATACATTGTGCTAAGCTAATTTACAAAACCTGAAAGTACAATTTTAGATACTTAAACCTATTATATTATACATGCTACTCCACAGCTACTGCCTCTAATAATAATTCCAGCTTTGGATAATAAATAAACTAAAAGGAAAATTTACAGTGAACTTGAGTTTATTGAACAAGAAATATCAAAATTACTACTAAACTAATGTTGCCTTGTATGATGGATATTTTAAAAAGTGATGCTAGTATTTTTGTCTAAAAATATGAAACTTAGAATAGACAATGTTCTCTGACAAAATTGATGAAAATGCATTTAGCTTTGTGGAGAGACAAATATAGCATTATTGAATCAACTGATTTTAAAAGTATGTTCCCAAGGATGACTAGAAAATTCAATTTTTATTTAATATGTCCTTCAAAATTATATCATAAAATATTTTAAATTTTATTCCATCAAGTTTTTCTGGGGTTTCTTTTTTATATTTTGGTTCATATAAAATGATTTAAGTTTTGTTACCTACATTTCCAAAAATATACTCAACATCTGCATGCATTTTTTCTATTTATCTTTTTCAAAATAAAGATACTCCTTTAAAGCTGAAATAATTTTTCTAACAATAATTTTTTTGAAATACTTTAAAAAATGTTTTAATTTCTCTAAATAACTGAGAATATTTAAATATATAAAATGAAATAATATTCAAGTATTTGTAAAAAATATCTATGTTTATATATAAGTCCTGCAA
The DNA here is from genome assembly GCF_006345805.1 of Octopus sinensis. Classification (NCBI taxonomy): domain Eukaryota; kingdom Metazoa; phylum Mollusca; class Cephalopoda; order Octopoda; family Octopodidae; genus Octopus; species Octopus sinensis. The sequence goes on from NC_042999.1 coordinate 92,350,725, forward strand.
TAAGTGAACAGATTAAAGCTTGTCCTCTGTCTTGCCAGCTCTTGTCAAACCAGCCAACCCATGCCAAACATGGAAAATGAATATTAAATGAGAATGAGGAAACTCTTGCATTTGAGATATCTTCTATGTTTTTACTAAATAGTTCTTATATACTGATGACTAGAAATATTAGCTTTTCCAATACGATCTCCAAAAATTTGATCATAGATATATTTCTTACATTCTAGAGATAATAGTGCAAGGATTATAATATAATTGTAGTGTTTGCATGACATTCACTAAAACTCCATTTCCCAATGAGGTTTTAAATTAAAATTAGGCATGTTCAACCTTTTTTAAAAGTTCTTATTTTTCTTGTACTTGTCTTATCTATGTTTTAAATCTATATTAATTGCTGATTTCTCCTTTTAATTTCTTTATCTTACAGAATAAATATCTAATCTGAAATTGAAAATATATTTACATGGCTTTATTCGGTGTAGCTAATCTAATAACACGATTTTAATGAGGTTATTGTATTACTGTGAAGAGCAATTGAAAACTCTTTGAAAATTTACATAACTAATTACACAGAATAGGGGTGGGAGAGAAAGAAACTTCCTCAAGGAAAGGAGAGAAAAGTTCATTCTAAGGTACACTTGGAATTGTTGAGCAAAGTTGGTATTTTTATTTAAAAGTTCTTTTATCATTATTTATTGTTGATCACCCACATCAATAAACACCATTTCAGAAATTATATAAACTAAAATTAAACATATATCTCTTTCTTTTTTCACATTCATTTTTATTTCCAATCTCAACTGAAAAACCTAATTAATGATTAAGTATATGTGTACAGATTACATATGGACACACACACACATGCACCTATGTGTAGGTAATATATGTATAATATATATATATATATATATCATCATCATCATCGTTTAGCATCCGTTTTCCATGCTAGCATGGGTTGGACGGTTCTAGCGGGGTCTGTGAAGCCAGAAGACTTCATCAGGCCCAGTCAAATCTGGCAGTGTTTCTACGGCTGGATGCCCTTCCTAACGCCAACCACTCCGTGAGTGTAGTGGGTGCTTTTTACGTGCCACCCGCACAGGTGCCAGACAGAGCTGGCAAACGGCCACGAACGGATGGTGCTTTTTATGTGCCACCGGCACGAGGGCCAGGCGAGGCTGGCAACGGACACGAACGGATGGTGCTTTTTACGTGCCACCGGCACGAGGCCTGTCGGGGCGGCGCTGGCAACGGTCGCGAAACGGAAGGTTCTCTTACATACCACCGGCACTGGTAACACATCTGCAATTTCCATTGATCGATTTTGATTCTGATCCTCACTTGCCTCAACAGGTCTTCACAAGTAGAGTTTCGACATGCCACCGGCACTGGTAACACATCTGCAATTTCCATTGATCGATTTCGATTCTGATCCTCACTTGCCTCAACAGGTCTTCACAAGTAGAGTTTTGTGTCCCAAGAAGGGAAGGTATGCATACGTAGGCTGGCTCCATCCCATGTAGAAGGCCACGGGTTATGGACTCACTTGTCCTGCCAGGTCTTCTCGTGCACAGCACACTTCCAGAGGTCTCGGTCTCTAGTCATTTCCTCAGTGAGACCTAAAGTTCGAAGGTCGTGCTTCACCACCTCGTCCCAGGTTTTCCTGGGTCTGCCTCTTCCGCAGGTTCCCTCAACCGCTAGGGTGTGGCACTTTTTCACACAACTATCTTCATCCATTCTCGCCACATGACCATACCTGCGCAAACGTCTCTATACATACATACATACATACATACATATATAAGGTGTATACCCAAATATAAAATTATTTGGACAGCAATGGCCTAGTGGTTAGGGCAGCGGACTCGCGGTCGCAGGATCGCGGTTTCGATTCTCAGACTGGGCGTTGTGTGTGTTTATTGAGCGAAAACACCTAAAAGCTCTACGAGGCTCCGGCAGGGGGTGGTGATCCCTGCTGTACTCTTTCACCACAATGGCGGTGCCCCAGCATGGCCACAGCTCAAGAGCTGAAACTGGAAAAAACAAAAACAAAAAACAAATACATATATATATATATTTATATATATACATATATATATAAAACACACACATGCATATATATTTATGTATATGTATATCACATGCACTACATTTACCATATATCATGAACTGGTGGATACTGTAAGTTTCTGAATATGCCCCCTTTGAACTCATGAGCAAAGGCACTCTATTTTATTAGTCTGATATTCAGAAGCCCGCAACTTTTCAGCTGCCTACCACCTAAAGTAAACAAAAATATAAAAAGGACCTCAACTGAAATATTGAAAAAAAACATTGGATAAACTCCCAGCAATAATACCAGACCAGCCAAGCATTCAAGGATATACTTAGAGAGTTCAGCTGTAAGAAACTCAATCATAGACCAGCTTCCAGCTATAAAGTGACAACAAAACTTAAAGAAAATGAATTAAGGCAATGCATCATCATGACCAAATTCCTACAATTGAAAGTATTAAAATAAAAGAATAAATCATCATCATCATCATCATCATTGTTTAATGTCCACTTTCCATGCTGGCATGGGTTGGACAGTTTGACTGAGGACTGGCAAGCCAGGAGGCTGCACCAGACTCCAATCTGATCTGGCAAGGTATCTACAGGTGGATGCCCTTCCTAATGCCAACTGATCCAAGACTGTATTGGGTGCTATATATGCATATGTATAAAGCACACACACACTTGACTATATATGTGACACATCAGACTCAAACGGCCAGAGTCACATAGACTCCATATGATTGGAAAGAGGAAAATATGGTCAGCTAATTTTGTAAACAAAAAAATCCGGAACAAAACCCTTCAGGTAGAGCCTTGGGCTAGGCAGAGTTATCCTCCTTAGACAGGTGCAAGTTATGTCTACAACAAGCCTGCCAGAGATGTCCAAGGCTGGCAGCATTTCCCTAGTCAGCAAATGGTATAAACTGTTCATTTGTCCATCTGTGTATTTATGTATTTATATAAGCACATACACACATATAGAAAAAGGACTTCCTTGTTTTCAATGTAGATTAACTTTTGTGTAAGCTCATTTCATTGTTTTGAACTTTCCAAATGTTGAAAGCCTAAAAATTTAGGCTTTTCGTATTAATATGTAATGATACTCTTCTAGCATTAATAAGAATAATAATAAGGGATATAAAAACAGGCCAACGAAAAATATTTGGTTTGCTCCCTCCCTTTTCTCTTAATATAAAAACTAACATAAGTAAAGATTCCTGTCATTCCTAGACAAACATTTTCTAACAATTCACAGATAGAGGAAAATATTTAATAGGCATTCTGTGAAATAATTATATAGTTACTGCCCCAGTATGAAAAGTATCATTATAAATGGTCAATACCAAAAGCATAAATTCTGTTGTAACTGTTGCAACTCAGGATCCTGTCCACATGACCTACAGTGGTGAAGCATAACTTTCGAACATTAGGCTTCACCAAGGAAATGACTAGTAACTGAGACCTTTGGAAAAATGCTGTGCATGAGAAGAGCCAGCAAGCCAAGTGAGACCATAATCACGTGGCCTATGCCAGGGGTGTAACCAGTCCACTTATGCGTACCTTTCCTTCACTGGACACTAAACTCTGCTTGCGAAGAGCTGTTGAGGCAATTGAAATCGAAATCAAATTTGCTGACTGGCATCTGTGCTAGTGGAGCACTAAGAGCACCATCTGAGCATGATCGTTGCCAGAGCAGCTAACTGGCTTCCATGCCAGTGGCATGTAAAAAGCACAATTCGAGTGTGATCATTACCAGTGTCGCCTTACTAGTACTTGTGCCGGTGACACATGACAAAACATTCGAGCAAGGTTGTTGCCAGTGCTGTTGGACTGGCTCCTGTGCAGGTGGCACGTAAAAAACATCATTTGAGCATGGCCAGTACCGCCTGACTGGCCCTCATGCCGGTGGCACATAAAAGTACTCACTACACTCTCGGAGTGGTTGGCATTAGGAAGGGCATCCAGCTGTAGAAACACTGCCAGATCAAATTGGAGCCTGATGCAGCCATCTGGTTTGCCAGTCTTCAGTCAAATCTTCCAACCCATGCTAGCATGGAAAGTGGATGTTAAATGATTATGATGATGATGATCATCATCATCATCATATACGAGACAGATATTGCTGCAATCCTAAATGATAATACAGTAGATAAGAAGACCTATATTGGATTATGTAAAGGAGAATTTAAAAATGACTATGCCAATCACATAACCTCCTTCCAACATAAGGACAAAAAGCAAAGCTACTAAGTTGACTAGCTACATGTGGAGTTTCAAAGATAAGGAAACACCACATGTGATTAAATGGAAAATAATTGAGAAATCCATACCTTATGTTAATGGATCCAATAAATGTAGGCTTCATTTAACTGAAAGAACGCAGATCCTGTTCAGATCTAAGATCCTAAACTCTCTACTGAACTCTAGATCTGAAATTTTCAGCTGTTGCAAGCATATGTATAGATATATTTTGAAGAATTGAAAAATTCTATCTATTCCTGATTAACTTCTTGATATCTTTCCAGCCTTATCTAGGGTCTGATGAGGATAATTCTTTCAACTTATACAATTTAGTTTTTTTTACCTTTTCTTTTTTGCTTTCCCTTTTTTTAACCATTCACATTTTCTATATGCTGCCTTCTCAGTTTTCACATTTCTTCTCTTCTTCAATTTTCTTAGTTCATTATGATAAGTGATTTGTGCCTGATGAATATGTTAGAAATAGTTCACAACATACGAAACTATTAGTGTAGCATTTAAAGGCATGTATTGTGTCCTTTAAATAAATAATATATGTGTGTGTGAGTATACGTGTAGAAATATATATATATATACCTACACACACACACACATATATATATATATGTAGATATCTATATGTAGACATGTAGATATATCAATAAATGCCTGTTTTCCGTGATAGTTTGGGTTGGATGATTTAACAGGATCTGCTGATCTGTGTTTCAGTATTAGCTTTGGCAAAGTTTTTACACTGAGAACAGGGTGCTTTCTTTTTCTTGCGTCACCAGTACTAGTTAGGCTGCTGATTAACTCGCAAGATAGAAAATGAACAGGAGAAAAAGAAAAAGGTAATAGTTCCGGCTACTAAAAGCAAAGATATGGAGCAGAACATGGAGAGGAAGAAGCATTGGTATCAACACCTCTATAGCTGCTTGCAGCATTTACTGACAGTGTATATTAAACAACTTGTTAAATGTTTAGCATTTAGGTACACCCTGGAACAGAAGGAGCTCTTGGGTATCTGTCTTTTCTCTACAAATACAGTTTGCATCTTGTACTGCTGTCAGATTAAGGCTTAAATTTTTCCAGTACCCTCCATCTAGTTTCGTATTTGATGGCTTTCTTTTTCAAACACTATATGTACATGCCAATGTACGTATAGTGTCTGAAACATGCCAAATGCTGGATGCATTGCTTTACTCTCTGGACCTGACTTCTACATCATATACAATGACTTCTGTGTTACAGAAACCATTGAGCAGATATGCAGTGTTATCTCTACATGAGCAACAGGCACTAGTGCTATTTGTGGACTTATTAAAAAAATACTCCTCATGTTAGCCATGCATCTGAATTAACCTTAAGTTTGTATTTATTAAATAACTTTCTATATTTAACTTATGTGTGGGTAGAAAATGGACCTAACATTTAAAGAGAAAATCATTTAATAGCTACATACTTAAGGTTTCCATCAATTATACAGCCCACAAAAAGAGTATCCTTTCATAGAACTCCACTTCTAAGTACATAACAAATGGTGGCTATAACACTGGGAAATCTATCATATATATATATATATAAACACACACACACATATATATGCATACATACACTTTTACTCTTTTACTTGCTTCAGTCATTTGACTGCAGCCATGCTGGAGCACTGCCTTTAGATCGACTCCAGGACTTATTCTTTGGAAGCCTAATACTTATTCCATCAGTCTCTTTTGCCGAACTGCTAAGTTACAGGTATGTTAACACATCAGCATCGGTTGTCAAGCAATGTTGGGGTGGGGGACAAACAGGGACACACAAACATACATATATATATACATATATATATATATATATACACACACACATATACACAACAGGTTTCTTTCAGTTTCTGTCTACCAAATCAACTCACAAGACTTTGGTTGGCCCGAGGCAATAGTAGAAGACACTTGCCCAAGGTGCCACGCCGTGGGAATGAATCTTAACCATGTGGTTGGTAAGCAAGCTACTCACCACACACACAGATATATATGTACATATATGTACACACACATATATATATGTATATATATATATATATATAAATATATATACACACACACACACATTCACATACATATACATGTATGTTTTACCTCTAACCTACTGAAAGGTATCCAGCAAAAGTCATGGACATTAGCTTTGTTCTATGAATAAAATACAAAGGAAAAGACTGATTGTCAACTCCAGCACAGACTTAATGTATTGATAAGTATATTTTATCTTTTATTTCTTATAGTCATTAGACTGTGTTGGGACACTTTCTTGAAGAATTACAGTCAAATGAATCAACTTCAGAACTTTTTGTTAAACCCTGGTACTCATTCTATCAGCCTTTTTTTTTTTTTGCTGAACTGCTAAGTTATGGTGACATAAACACACCAACACAAGTTGTCTAGCAGTGGACAAACACACACACATATATGAAGGGCTTCTTTCAGTTTCCAAATCCACCCACAAAACTTTGGTTGGCCTGAGGCTATAGTAGAAAATACTTGCCCAACCTGCCATGCAGTGAGACTGAACCTGAAATCATATGGTCAGGAAACAAATTCCTTACCACAGAGCCACACCTGCACCTATAAGTATATGCACAGTTTCTGTCTTAATCTTACGTAACTTCTCAGAAGTGCAGCATCAAATGTTCATGTTTCTTAACGCAGAATCTCAAAACAACTTGCAGAAGCCTCAAATGTAAAAAGTTACACTTGAATACTAGCCAACAACAGAAGTTTTCAAATGTCATAGCATTATGAAAGTGGTCATATTCTATAAGCTGAAAAGGAGCTGGCAGCAAATTTGTAGTTTCTCAAAGTATATAAAAGGTATAGCTAGATTTCTGGGGGGGATTTTTCTTTATTACACCAGTTTATTCCTACTTATTTCACAAGTTTTACTCTAGCATCTAGATTGATGACATTCCTTGTATATTTCGATGAGATAGACCTGCTATATTGCTGAGAACTATTTTATCAATATTAAACTGAATGTGAAGAAGAAAATAATTGTTTACTTACTTCAAAGAATCCACTTAATGTAGCTACACTGAAAAATGGAACTTTACATGGTCCACTCATTGTACAGATCAAGGAAAAGATATTCTCAAGGCTGTTAGATATAGTATGAATTGTATCCTTTGGTATTCCTGATGCCAAATCAATTATCATAGCAGTGGCTACAGAAGGAAAATAATCATACAGTTTGACCTTAATAAAACAATGAAAGTTAATTAGATTAATTATAGAATGTGAAAACAAAAATCAAATAAAATATTGTATATGCAAAATTCAAAATATAAAGTTATGGAGTTAATAGTGAAAATAATTTACAAATGCAGGAAGAAATAAAATACACAGTTTATAGCCAACCTTACAAGGTTGTATGATAGTATTGATTTCTTTTGACTAAGCTTATGTATAAGTTTTCAATAAACTAAAAAACTTAAAACAAAAGAAATGTTAAAATCATTCCCTGAAAGAGCTAAACACTTTGTAGAAACAAAATTAGAAATTGTTAAACTTTTATTTAGTACACTGACATTTTGTTTCAGACAAGTTGCCTTTCTAGGTAGTATTAGTACTAGTGAATTGATATTTTATTTATTTCACAATACCATTAGTTTATCAGAGATATCTGTACATGATCAAGTATATTGTCTCTGAGATATATGAAGAAATGTATAGCCATATTCATATCTTTGTTAAAACCATTAGTAATGTAAGAGAATTGAAACAGTGATAAATGAGAAGCATGAGTAGATGAAAAACTTGTCTTAAATTCTACATAAGGGTGTTCACTATAAGCATTAAAAATACATTTTGTAATCTCAAACCAGAAACAATATATTACATGGAAGCACAGTTATTTTTAACTCTGCTGTCTTTAAATTCAAATTAACATGATATCAATGAGGTAAACAGAATTTTATCAAACAGATGTTTTGGATAAAAATAAAAAGAACATGAAAGCAATAATAATTAAACATTGATACTTGTTTCAAAAGATATTTGATTCATATATCAGAATCAATTAGAACACATTTTGCGTACATATTAAAAAAATCTACAACAAAATTTAATTGAAATATATTTTTGACAAGTGCTTAAATAATACAAAGTAAGCAAAATTATTTTTTTATCCTAATTTTCACTAGAAAGATAGAAAACTTGAAAGATAAGAAACTGATTACCAGGATGCTGCCGAAATACTAATGAAGTAAGGGTGTTACCCTTCGAACTATTTGGTTGCTTACAGTTGCTTGACTGCATTTTAAAGTTTTCTCTTTTCATCAGGATAATTGACAAATTTCACTGTAAAGATGAAAAATGTGAATTTCTTCAATTGATTTTCTTTTAATGTAGGAAATAATTTCACAGCTTATTTCAATTAATAGCATTCTAAGGATGAAAATTACACTTCAGGCACTTTTCATAAAATAAAATTGTTACAGAAAATGATCAAGCGTTATTTAAATAGTGATTTTAATAATGAATGAATTCTTTTTAGAAATGATGTCAAAAAGTACAAAATTAGCCTGTAATTATTGTTGCTGGCAAGAAAGGCATCTTGTTAAATTTTCAGCAAATATTGTATACCACTAAAACATGGATTGCATATACATCCATTTCATTTAGAGTAGCATTAAAAAAAATAGGTGTCAATGTGCTGGTAGTGGTATAGTTAGACTGTTGAAAAGTATGGATACATGTATTTAATTTCAAACAAACAAATTAAGTAGATATCTAAGTAGTTGGTGAAATAAGGATTTGGGTACTAGAAGAAAAGAAGAACCTTGAGAGAAGGTAAAAAACTCATTAATTACATTATTTAATTTGCAACAGACAGAAAAGTAAACAATTTCACAAACCAAGTGAATGTCTTTACACCCAACTCAGTTATAGATATACAAAAAGACAGCAAGGCTGCAGCTGGAATGCTTTTGATCATAGACTTGTTCTATAAGGACTGACTGGGCAGTAAACTACAACAATATATCAGTGTCTCTACCGTATGAGGGTTGGCTGAAAAGATTATGGGCTTAGAAAGATACTCTTATAGAATGTAAGCAAATGAGGACAGGTGTTTCTTTGTCTCTGGCTCAGAGTGATGAAAGCAACACTCATCCTGGCTTAGGAAATGTTAAAAAAAAAACCCCAGCTCAATCTGCCTCAAACAATGTCAAATTTAAAACATACATATTACTTCAGGTAACACATGTGCAATAATATACAATAACTGGCCAAAGAGAAGTGTTCATGACCAGACTACAGCTTTTGTGCATTGTGTAGATTCGGATATAAGAATTTGTTTTGAAGAAAATTCATATGAGTTGCCTTCGTTTTCTAATAACTATCAGTAAAATGAGTATTTTTTCATGAAATTTTCTACAAATAGCTTTCAGAGTGTGGATTATGATTATATCAGAATTTAAATTGAAAAAGAATTGGTGAGACAGTACACATACATACTGATACACATCACATGTATCTGCAAAATGAAACTTGAAATTTTGAAAAAATTTGTAATGAATTCGTATGTACGTGTGCATGCTCACTGTTTTTTGTTTTTTTTACACACAAAATTCCTATATATTCATACTTTACACACTCTGAACAAATTCCAATATAATTAGAAGCTACACCATCTTAAGTGTAGTTGTAGAAATTTTCATTTAAAAATACCCATTTTTCCTTAAGTTATGAGGAAACAAAGCCAACACGTGAATTTTCTGAAAATCTTCATCCCACTCCTGCGAAAAATAGATTTTCATAACAAATTCCAATATATACTGAAACTACACCATCTAAAGTGTATTTGTAGAAAATTTCATTAAAAAAATATATATTTTTATGCAAGCTATAATGAAACAAAATTAGTGAGGCACATTTATATATATATGCCTATTGCTTTAACATAAGTAATATTAAGATTACATTGCTATTTTTACATATCTGCTTGCTTTGCTTCACTTTCATTTTGTATGTGTCATTGTATAATTATATAGCAGCATTTTATATATAAACTAAGAATATCCTTCTATCATTCAGTTTACATAAAAAAAGGTGACAATAATGTGAATGAAATAGGCTCAATTTTTCAATACACCTGTACGGAAATAGGATAATGATATCTACAAGGATATTGTGTTTCGTAATGAATACTAACATATTAAAACTGCAGCATGTATATATAAATTCAATCGCAGTAGTCATTTTTCAAATCAAAATAGATGAACATCAATGGAATTTGTATCTTTGTGGTACCAGTGCCGGTGGCATGTGGCACATAAGAAAACCATCCGAACGTGGCCGTAGCCAGTACCGCATCGACTGGCCTCCGTGCTGTGGGCACGTAACAAGCACCATCCGATCGTGGCCGTTTGCCAGCCTCATCTGGCACCTGTGTCGGTGGCACATAAAAACACCATCCGAGCGTGGCCGTCTGCCAGCCTCGTCTGGCACCTGTGTCGGTGGCACATAAAAAACACCATCCGAGCGTGGCCGTCTGCCAGCCTCGTCTGGCACCTGTGTCGGTGGCACATAAAAAACACCATCCGAGCGTGGCCGTCTGCCAGCCTCGTCTGGCACCTGTGTCGGTGGCACATAAAAAACACCATCTGAGCGTGGCCGTTTGCCAGCCTCGTCTGGCACCTGTGTCGGTAGCACATAAAATCACCCACTACACTCTCGGAGTGGTTGGCGTTAGGAAGGGCATCCAGCTGTAGAAACACTGCCAGATCTGACTGGACTGGTGCAGCTTTCGGGCTCCCCAGACCCCAGTTGAACCGTCCAACCCATGCTAGCATGGAAAGCGGACGTTAAATGATGATGATGATGATGATGATGATATGAATGACATTCTTTTAACATAATTGCATTATATCTTATTGCTCTAATTCATGTTTTCCGTTATTGAAGTTCAAGCTTCATTCATGTTGCGTGTCTTGTCAGCATTCTTCCCACATGCATACTTATGCATATACACTATAGGAATATATGATACAATGATATCAAACCAATGTAAAACAAACTATCTTAAAGATTGCTCTTAAATGTGGTTTTGGTAATTTTGACTACTTGTTCTAGCATGTAAAACTGCTTGTTGAGGGCAGTTTCTCTTGTGTTTAAATGTACACTATTTTATATTGAGAATATGTTGTCTATTGACATTTTATACATGCTAGGCCACTGGTAATGAAATTTCTAAAAAAAACTCGCTACCCTATATTTTACATATATTACAAGAGCAACAACAGAGAACTTGGGGATATTCCAATTCTACCAGGAGGAAGTTGAAGAGGCAAAACATAAGCTCAAAGACAGTAAATCCCCAGGAATGGATAACATCCCATCAGAACTCCTAAAACATGGAGAGCCAAAGCTTCTCAAGGCACTAACAGTTACCTGTCAGTATGAGGAGATGAAACAGTGGCTAAAGGAGTGGATCCATTTAATAATGATATCCATTCCCAAGAAAGACAATGTTCTGACAGAATTATAGAACAATCAGCTTAATTAGCCATCACATGGTTTAGCTGAACAGACTTAAGGGGAAAGCATAAGAAGTCCTTGTAGAAGTACAGACAAGATTTAAGCACAAAAGTATTGTGGAGCAGATATTTAAAATCAGGCTGCTCACTGAGAAACATTTGCAGCTCCAGTGTGTCCTCTATCACAACTTCATCAATTTCAAAAAGGCCTTTGGTCATGTTTGACATAATGGGTTGCAGCAAGTAACAAAGAAGTACATTGACATCAACCTCATCAAAATAATCCAAGCACTGTATGAAAACTTAAACAGTGCAGTTTTGAACAACCTCAAAGAATTCTTTTAGGAAGCAGTGAAGTAGAATGAGAGGAGCTCATCACCAGACTGAAAAACTAATCAGGAATACAGAGGATGGAGATCAGCCCCCAAAAGAGCAAGATCTTATTTAATTGTAACAACCAGAACACAGCAACAAATATCATGCTGAATGGCAAGAGATTTGATGAAATGGACACCTTCAAGTACTTAGGATCCACTTTGACAGGATGGCAGATAAAGATACATATAATCATCATATGCATACTGAACAGCAAGATTCAATATGATATTTATTCTTAATACATTCCAGCAGATTCAAACAAAAAATGCTAATCACTGTTGTGTTTGTCACAGAAGAACAGCTTTTTTTTTACAATGGCTGTGTTCATAACACATTTAATTCACTAATACAAGGGATTCTGGGACACCAGTGTTTCAAAACGTTTGTCCTGTCAGTCAAAAGGAACTGGACCAATGAATCTGACAAGAGCTGATGGTTTTGTTTCTAATTTTAATAAAAGAAATTTTTGCTGATCTGTGTTGATAGCTGCCAACTGATAATAGATCTTCATATGCAGTGAACAGTAACATACAAAATGAAGATTTGTATATTTTTTCTTACTATGTGAATATGCTAATCATTGTGGTGTTCATCACAGGTGAATAGCTTCTGCTTCACAAGTGTATTAATAACACACATTTCTTGTCTTCACAAATCCTCTGCATTCATGTCCTACAACTCACTGAACTTTTTCAGCAAGTTCTTACTCTAGCTACTATGCTTTCAGAACACCCATTACAACAATTAAGTCCCCCTGGTAACAGAAGGTATCAATTATTTTTAGCAAACCATCTTGGTATTGGAGGGAGTTTGCTTTACATGTGCACTGAGTTCTTTCTGCCTTTGAGCAGCTACCGCATGCAAAATTTATATTTTCAGTTAGTCTGCAAGTGATCTTATTGCAACTCTTGTATGCCTATAGTTTACTCCTTGTTCACCACAAAGAATACTTACCTACCTACTATTCTTATACATACATATATTTACACACACACACACACAAAAACACACATAAAAACACACAAAAACACACACACAAAGTTAAAGAATGGAGTACATAAGATCTAGGCTACATATGTTTCACAGCGAGCAAAACCTCATCATCATCATTTAACATCCGCCTTCCATGCTAGCATAGGTGGGTTAAATAGTTAAGTGAGGTGTATAGTGCAGACTACTCTTCGGGCCAAGGATATCTCGATTAAATGAAAGTTTACATTGTCACAAAGAAGTCCATTAACACATGGAAGATTCAATCAGAATGTGTAGTAGGAGAGGAGAATGTAAATGTAGAGAGAAATAAGGATTAAAAGAAAGAAAAAAGAAAAAATATAAGGGAGTGAGAGGAATGAAGAATTTAAGCAAGATCATTTGAGTGGTAGTATTCAATGGGGTTATTTTGGCTGAATCACAGAAATTAGGAAGGGGAGTGATATTTGAAAAAAAGATAATGTGAAGGGAAAAGGGTAGTAAAATATTTTTGATTGAGGGGGAGAAAAAGTGCGCATGAAGAAAGCAAGAGAGAATGAGGAAAGTAAGCATGTCATTTGACCAGTTGTATTCAATAGAATTGTTTTGGCCAAATCACAGAAATTAGCAAGGGGAGTGGTATTAGGAAAAAATGATGTGGAAGGAAGAGGGTAGGGAAATGTTTTTGGTTTAAGGGGGAGAAAAAATATATATGCAAGAAGAAAGCAAGAGAGAATGGGGAAGAATCATGGCAGCTACTACTGGTTTTCAATTGATGAATGTATATTGTGTGCAGTGAGCATTTACAGTATGGAGTAGTAGAGGTGTATGTTGACATATGTAATTGCAAGTTTATGAAGGGAGTGGGGTAGAAGGTTGGAGGCAGATAAAATAAGAGGAAAACATTTTTTAAATGCTAAGGAAAAATACAGACAGAAGTATTTAAATGACAATATGGAATTAAATGGAAGAAACATTGTTGGTTTAGAATAAAGTAGTAGTGAGGGTAGATAAGAAGGAAAATTTATGAAGGCTATGGGGAAAGGTGGGGCAGGGTTGTTGCTATTTGCATATTGAGAATGGATTTAGTGATCGATGTTTGCAGGTAAAAATTATACTGCTGCATTCATTAGGCAATGCGTGGATTGCAAGATAGTTAAGACCTCAGCTATGCAGAGATCACACTTGTTATTATAGCTGTTGTATAGGCTGATGTGGGTGACTATGGACCACTTGAGAGTGCAAGGAGTTGAATCAATCTTTAGTTTATTGGTAAGCTGAGATAATGATGTCCTGCTGAATTTCATTTGTGACTTGAAACTGTAGTGGTTGCTCATTCTAGCTTTGAGGTGGTGCTACATGAGCCAATATATATGTAATTATAGTTGGCTGTTGATACTGTACACTTATTAATAATATTTTTTGTGAGACAGCGGTCATCTAAAGGACAGGAGGTTGGGCGTCTGAAGCTGCATAGTTTTGTAGGGGTACCCCAGGTGAACTTGTGAGGGGATTGCTATTTAGTGAGGAACTGGTGTTAGGCTTGTTATTATGGCTGGCATAAAGATTAGAATTTGTTAAGATGTTGAGGGTAGTGTTGTGGGGTTGTATAATACGATAATTATTATGCCTGGTGATATCTTCTGTGTCATTCTCTATTTTTGCAAGAGGTATAGTTAGGTGTTGTGGTAAATCAAGGATCAGGTATTAGTAGTGGAATTATAGTTGGAGTTATAAGGGTTATGTTGTTGAGGGGAACAGTTAGTATTTTGGGTTAGATGTATGGTGCTGGGGGTTGAGTTAATTTATTAGGGTGGAGATTAGCTGGTTGTGGAATTCTGAGTGTTTTTGTTGTTAAGATCTCAAATAACTCCAGCAATGTTGGTGGTGGTGCAGTAGGACAATTTAATAGCTTGGGGGTTAAATATTTTACTAAGGGGGCTAGATTTAGGGAAATGTTTTTCGAGTAGGGCAAAGAAGAGTTTAGGTACTCAAGTCTGAACATTAAGGGCAAAGGGGTGGGGTGGAACCAGATAACGTCTAAGTTCTTGTACTTTTAATCTGATTGTGGGGGGATAACTTGGTGGGGATAGGGTTTTGGAGGTGTATGCTGGTGCCTGTTTTGGTGGGTTGTGATGTATATAGGAGTTGGGGGGGTCATCTAGTAGGAGGGTTGTTTGTTAGGTCGTCTGTTACTCCGAAATTTGGATGGGTATTGGAGGAGTGGGACAGGGGGGAATTTTACGTTTACTATATGGGGGTGCAGAACTGGTTTCAGTTCCAGGTTTAGTGGAGAGAGGAATATCTCTCATGGGGATGTATTCGATTGAGTTTCTATATCCGGCACACTGTAAGGCACAATTGTAACATTCAGCATATTGATTGAATAAATCTTTATTAACAGACAGTGAGGAGATCTGGTAGGAAACGCTTTCCATAATAGATCTTAGGATGGAGTGGGTAGGGTTGGAGGAGAAGTTCATGTAATAGAGGTTTTCCTCAAGTTTGTGGTATGGGTAGAAGGTTTGGTTTTGCAAGTCTAGGGTTACATCCAAGAAATTAGCAGCTTTGATGTTGTTACAGAAAGAAATGCCAAAGCCAACATTTGGAAAAAAAAACTTCTTAACCTTTTTCTAATCTGTTCAATTATCCATTTGCTAAAATTTTGGATTGGGAACAATGCATCATCATTGTATATACCCCCAGGGATGTTAGGGAATTGTTCATGGAAATCGTTAAGTAGGTAATGCCCTACAAGGTCCATAATTTGGGACGAGTTACTAACCCTATGGAGATGTAGTAAAAGTTGTATGTATTCCTGCCAGCCCAGGATTTCCCATTCAACAGTATGATATTTTGGCAGACTGCTAATATTATATCATTATGGTTACAAGATAGGCTAGAATGTTTTTTTGGCAAAGATTAGGGTCTTATTTAGATGAACAGGTGATATGCTGGAGTAGTATTGATCAATGCCAACTTAAATTTAAAGGTGTGCTTAGGGTATTGAGATTTGAACCACTAGATAGCTTCAGTGGTTTTGGTCCAAAGTTTTAATGTAGATGTGGTGGAAAGTTGGGGTATTATCCAATCAAGTATAATTTTGCTGATCATACTTATATTAGATTTAGAGGGGTAGATGAGGCAAATGGGGGGGGGAGGTCACTGTAAAGTTTTCTTATATGGGGTGGACGAGGTGTAGAAGGTTTGGTCCTATCCTCAAGTCATAGGCCTGAAGTGTAACCTGCAGTATACATCTCACTTGGATATTTACCACTTCTGAGGTTCTGCTTGCAATGAAATATATGTAGCCTGAATCTTATCTACTCTATTCCTTTATACATGTATTCTTATTTGCACACCCAGCAACCCTGGTCACCTACTGTAAAATATAAAGAGAACTTTTTTCAGTTTATTGTACTGTGATACAAAAAAATCCACAACCTTCAATCTCAATAAACCACTATTGTCTATGAAAGTTGTTTTCTATATTTACTATGGATTGCTTGAAGCTAACTTTCTTCTTGCACCTCGATCCCTGGATCTTATGTGTATATATATATATATATATATAATGCATGGCTATTTCCCTGTTGGTATCAGGGTCCTGTCTTCTTTCACATTTACTAATATTTTATTCTTTCCTAAATTTACTTTGAGGCTCTTGATTCAAGGTTTTATTTCCATGAATTTCTTTTTCAACTTTATTACAGTTTCATCTATAAGAATTATTATAAACAGAAAAGGATGAGGATGCCCTGTTTCATCCCCACCCACACACGAAATTAATAACTGTATTCATTACAAACTCCCAATTTGTTGACTGCATTTATGTACATAGCTTGCACAGCTCTTACAAGCCACTCATCAACTCCAAACTTCCTCAATCACAACTAGAATACAGAGCAGAGAACACTACCCAAAGCCTTTTCTAGGTCAACAAAAGCCAAGTATAGTGGCTTATTTCTGGCTATATGCTCCTCCTGCAACAGTAGACAATATCAGTAGTACTTCTTGGCACTAAACCAAACTGCATCACATCTATGTTAATTCATCTCCTAATCAATTGTGTTGGAACACTTTCTGTAACCTTCATAACCTGGTCTAACAGTGTAATATTTCTGTAGATTTCTCTAATGCATTGCCTTTGTCTTTATAGCTGTTAAATAATTATACTGCAATGCCAGTCATTAGGTATGATACCCTCCTGTAATATCTGATTCACTATGTTGGTTTGTAACCCATATCGTACATTGTCAAATATTTTAAGTATTTCATCAGGCATTCCTGGAGGACACAGTGCCTTCATATCTTTAATCACCCATACTGCTTATCAACATTCCTCAAAAAGCAAATGGTGAAGCAATAAAATCTCTACAAGACATTTAGTAACACATTTTCTATTCAAAACTCTACAAAATTACATAGCAATTAGGTAAAATATAGAGCTGGGATGTGATAGAAAATAAGATGGATCTTCATCTTATCTCATCTTTGATTAAAAGGCTCTCTCAATGAAATGTATAATTTTAGATTAATTTTGGTCAAACACATCTATAATTCAAGTAACTGAAAATATAAAACAAAATTTTATCACATAAATTTATATATAAATCTATATTTGACAGGTCAAATTGTTCTTGCTTATGAAACATAACAAAAATATCTAAAAGAAGATGATATAAATCTTAATGATAAATTTCATCTTCAGAATTTAACTTCTACAATATATTTATACAGAAACATACAGACATAGACGAAGTGACCCAACCCTACATACACACACAACTTATTGGAATTTGCAATATATTATATTGATATCGTATTACAGTACTTCAGTCACTATAACAAATTCACTTCTTCCTCAAATTCCTAAACAAAAGATCTGCCAAGATAAAAAGCCACTTCAAAACTAATGTCCTAATCTTATTCTACTCAAGTATGCTCTCAAAAAATATCTTCAGTATGAATTGTTCTAAATAAAATGAATTGTTCACAACACTTTAAACTAATTCATACCATCCACCTACTATGGCTTACACTAACTATACAAGTTATCAAAACCAATATACTGTAATTAAAGTTTTAAATTTGTAAGATGAAATCTTTCCAATAGAGTATGTTATAGTATATTCAATTCTATCTTAATTATTTCTCTTCTCTCAAAGAAAAAGAAAAAAAAGACTAGACTATGTTTGTTAATCACCACAAAAATGTATTAAAAGTCAATTAGATATATTTGAAACTATCTAATTACTTGGTAGCTGCTGATAAGGAAAGAACACAGTTTTGTAAGCAAATAGTTATAAATATACAATTTACCCATAAAATATATGCTGATTTTTTAAATATCTTAGATACTGGAAAGTTATTGCTCTAATAAAATACATTTTAAAATTTCAAGTCTAAAACTAATTATTCTGATGAATACATAAATCTGTTACATGTGAAGAGAGAGAGGCAAGTTCCTATTATCAGAATCTGTGACTCGGTTCTGATTGCTGTTTGAAATGAAGTCAACTTAAACTATCTCATTTACTTGCACTAAAATGCTATGTTCTTGCATCCAATTAAACAGAAAATTTCATTTAGTACTTTTTAATATATACTGCACAAACTATAATCTGCATGTTTGGAAGAAAGAATAGAATAAATATAAGACATTGTAAGGTACGTGAAAAAAATTATCAGGAAAATTACTGTTACTCAGGAAAGAGAGTAGTTGACTGAACCAATCATATTTTATTGATACTTAAAGACAAATTTAGAGGGTCTGAACTCAGAGCAACCAACTTTCTCAAACTGATTTCTAGAATAAAATATGCAACAATAAAAGCGACAATATTAGAAAAATTAGAAATGTAACCCATGTCATCTTCTGTAAAAAATATTTGATACAACAACGCATTAAATATGATGACACCTACTCATGTACTGTTGTTGTTGAGCCCCAGATCAGCCCCGATTGAGCAGACCTATGGTATGCTTAATTAGGGATGAGCTGGTTCTCAGGTGAAGGGATAATCCTAGCTGGATTGATTGAGCCTAACTGATCAAGGTTGATCTGTCAGGCAAAATCATTCCAGTCATGGCTATCTCTTCTTTTCACCATGCAGTATACCCAGGACCACATTATGCAATGTGTCCATTCTTAAGGTGGCAGGATATGATTTGAAGGCAATCAGGCTGCTATTTATAGTAAAGCAAGTTACCTTATAGAAGTACCCTCTAATGCAGGTAATGTCTTAGAAATAATTCCTAAGTAATTTATGTGTTTTTTCTGTTATTAAATATACATTTTGTATATAGCAATTCATTCAGTACTACTGTGACAATTAATTGTGAAGCTACACTTCATTATGTCTGGAATTATCTCCAATACTTGCCAACAAAATAAAATTAATGAAATTAATCATAAGATATTAATTTTTCTTTACTGTATATTTTATCATATCTTAGCTATGTTGATATCTGCTTACCTATTATTTCAATACTATTATACTAAGTCTAAGAAGAATTTACTATGTAGTTGCTTGATCTGCTAGAAATAATCCTTTCTGCTATAGGCACAAGGCCTGAAATTGGAGGAGGGGGATAGTAAATTACATCAACACCAGTACTCGACTGGTCCTTTTTCCATCGACCCTGAAAGGATGAAAGGCAAAGTCGACCACATGGAATCTAAAGGACAACATGCTTCTAAGCATTTCACCCAGTATGCTAACAATTCTGCCAGCTCACCTGCTAGAAATAATAGCAAAGGTTACCTCGCTAGAAGGAGGTGGTATACAATAGATACTGCTAACTACAAGGTTCAATGATCTGCCATGCATTTCTAACATGTCTAAATTTAAATCCAACTGGAATGTGTTTGAGGCCATTTACATAGCTAGCAAAAATGAACTTATGTCTGTAGTCAACTTTGTGTAAGAATGTACCTAAATTCATTAGTATTTCTGGTGAGAATGGGCTGGTGTATGTGTGAATGTGTGTCTGATATGACTATGCTTAAACCCAGAGGGATATCTTTGAATTTGAATCTTTGCCTGTGTCCTGTCTGGATGGTACATCATGTGTTGATACCTCCACAGTCAGATGAATGAAAAGGAAGAGGACCAAAACAAAAAAGAGAGAAAAAGAAAGAGAGAGATTGATTGCCTTTTCATTTGTTTAATTCATTTTTTGCAATGAACAAAATATATTTAACCTGTATTTGAATACTGGAAACAATGTTGTGTACGAAAGCTATTGGGAGCATAAAAAAAGTACTTAGTTCATAAAGAATTAAGGAATTACATCTATGATGAATACATATAGTCTATGCAGTATCAGAAAAGTACATATAGAGTGTTTCATGTACGTTTAACAGATTGTGCTTTTATTCTTTTTAAAGGTAACACTTCTGATTCCATCATGGATATTTTGTGATTCTGTCATGAAGTTCACTGACCATGAACTTTCAAATAAAAGAACCTAGGGATATGTTTCAAGCAGTTGTAAGAATTTGGCATACAAGCAGAATTTTTGTAATAAAGATAATTTCTAGCCCATTTCTTTTGCTATGTGACAGAGTCACATAATTTCAGTTAATGATAAGTAACTAAGTACAATTTGTCTCAGAATGTGTTTTCTACTTATTATTCCTATTGATGATGTTTATCATTACAAAAGCATTATTGTTGTGAAATTTTGAGAAATAATTTGAAAATATGACCCTGAATCAAGAAAATTCTATGTAGATAGTGTCATGCTGGAGATCATAAAATAAACAAGGGCATATATATTATGTATGGTTAAAATATTCACTTCACAACCACATATGACTTTGGTTTGATCCAACTCTATGGTATCTTGGGCAAGTGTCTTCTGCTGTAACCTTAGGCCAGCCAATACTTTATGAGTGAAATCTGGTATATGGTAACTATGCAGAAACTTTAAAATAAAGAGCTAGTTCAATGTTTATATGCAATGTTTAAACTAATTTTAAGCTATACTTTTATTTCTAATTTTCAATCTCAGTTCTAAGAGATAGTTATTTACATACAACAGCCATCATCATTATCATCACTGTTTAACGTCAGTTTTCTATGCTGGCATGAGTTGGACAGTTTGACTGGAGACTAGCAAGTCAAGAGACCGCACCAGACCCCAATTTGATCTGGCAATGTTTCTACAGCTGGATGCCCTTCCTAACCCAACCACTCCAAGAGTGTAGTGGATGTTTTTTACGTGCTACCAGCATAGGAGCTAGTCATGTGGCACTGGCATTGGCCACGTTCGGATGGTACTTTTTATGTGCCACTGGCACAGGAGCCAGTTGGGAATCTGATAGATTCCATGGTGTGCATAAAGGCTTTGGATTTGATTCAAGGAATGAGAAGGGAAAAAGGCTGCTAAAGTTCTGTAATGCTAATGGACATGATAATCTTCAGACAAGAAAATCAATAGCTAAGTGACAGACTTGAAAAGTCTGTAAGAATGGGGGCAGCCAAGAATTTTACCATGTAGCTTGAAGGAAAGTTAGGTGATAGGTTTACTTAGTAAGGAGAAAAGCAGAACAGGAGATTTGCCAATGTTCTATGATGTGAGAGTCAGAGGCATGAATTGTTCCACTCTGCAAGACAGGGTTCTAAAGAGAATTGTCATATTGTAAATGAGAAGTATGTATAGATGGATGATGGTAGTGCTACATGAGAAAAAGAGACTCTTCCCAAGATGGAGCTAATAGAAAGACCAACCACTCTATATAAAGCAATTAAAGATATGAAAGCAGAGAAAATTCCTGTTTCATCAGAAGTTACTGCTGAAATGCTTAAAACATCTGGCAGAGTAGGATATGGAAAAGTCACTCATATAGTCAATTGTGTTGTACTGGAAGGTCTCATCAACAATGACTGGTGTAACAGCATGTAAAAGTCGAATCAAATGTTGAAGTGGTATACAATAAGCAAATTCAGTGTAGTATAGCATCAGGTGAAACAATTAGAGGAAAATAGAGTTGGACAATTACGGTGAATGATGAGTTTTGAAAGCTTGACTAGCTACCCAAAAAGACTTATAATAATTTAAGGAATTCCCAATAGTACATTCATGAAACATGATCCACAATTTCATATTTCTACAAAGGTTTGAACTCAGGAGAGAAGTGAAGTTGAAGGGATGAATTAGAATACCATTTAGGATTCAGTCTATCTTGAAACTGTATTCATTGATTTATAAGAAAGCAAATATTAAACTATTTAGTAATGATAATAATATTGATAACGTTGCAAAATGTAACTTTATTCATATGGTATTATAATGCCATTCTATTAGAGAAAACATAATAAATTCTAATAAAATGTGGACATTAAGTCATTATAGCAATCTAATTAGATCATTTACAAGACATAAGAGATTATACTAGTGTATTCAGTAACATTTGGTTAAACTTATGAAATACTGCACACTATAAACAGAAATTGAAGTCATCTACTATATTTAAATTAACAAAGATTTACTTGCTATTATCAATTAAAGAGAAGCAAAAACAAGAGTCAAGTTGCAAGATTTTTGTTTTACAGTATCCAATTTGTCATCTCTATACTGAGTTCAAAATTTGATAGAGTTGGGGAGTTTGCTTTTCATTTTCTCATTCTTTTAGGAAATTATAAAGTACCAGTAATATCTTGGTTTCATTTAATTGGCCATAGCTCCCATCCCTTACAAAATTAGCTGCAAAGATTAAGATCACTGAACAAAATCGTAAATCAAATTTTAACTGTGGAGAAATAAATTAGAGCAATAACTTATGCAAATTGACTTTCTCATAAAACATTTTTTTCTATGGCAATGAAAATTTACGTTGCTACTGATAGAGGAAGTGTTCACCTTTGTAAGCATTCTATGAGTCAAAATTTTTTTATTAGTTTCTGGTACTGAGCTTTAAAACTAACAAGGGACCATTTTACAGAGTTATGGGATCTTTAAAGCTTATTTACTTTAGATATAAAACAAAGACAATAAAATATTGTCATTACTGCTTAATAGATCCATTAAGAAATTCAGTGCTTTCTCCACAATGTCGTATATTTAAAACCACATCAATTTCTAACAGTAAGCTAAAAAAATATTTCCCAATTAAAGAGTACCTACCGAAGTGTATAGATCTTTCATTAGGAATTTTAATTTAGCTTGCTAGCAGCACAAAAGAGGGTCAACTTTTTTAGTCATTTGTAAAATATAGTATTGATAAGAATAACCCGGCAGTCTACAAATACAGCTAGTTGTAGCATTCTTTTATTACGAATAAGGAGAAATATGGGATAACTGGATGAAGGGAGAAGAAAATAAAGCTAAAATGTAAATGTGGGAGTAAAAACAGAACATATACTGAGAGACACGTAGACATAGAGACTGTTACTAAAAGAGAGATAGCGAGAGAAAAATATGGAAAAAAAAAAAGAAATAAAAGTTAATTCTGAGGGAGTGGAGGGAAATTCTAAGCAGACTGGAAGCTGTATCACAAGATTAAGAAGTATTAGCAGATAATGTATCACTTAACCAAACAAAGAAAGCAAACACAAACTATCAACCAATTATCCCAGGGATCTTAGACATAAATACACAACCTTCTTGAAATGAGAGCTAAATCTCTTTTACGCCTTACTGTTTTAAAAAGGAGGAAGGACACAGGATAATGTAGCTCTAGATATGCAAAATAACAAAATGGTCAAAGCTGGAATGCTGTTCATGAAGACAATGTTGATCAGTACATTTGTGAGCAATTTGAACACACACTGATAAAAGATGTAAGTATGTGTGTAGTTGATTTCTGGGTCCTCGTATTTGATTGTGAATTATAAAAATGCAGAACGTACCGGTTTTTCCTACCTGGCTTAATCTAAAAATCAAAGCCATGCCTTTAAACATGGTTTCTTGATTCTGTGACGCAGATGGAGAGAAGAGAATAACATAGAATAAACAATATTTTTGCAATATATTAAACGAAACATTTTTCTTATTTTAAATCACGTTATTGTTCATGAATACCCACCTTTTCAACTTGAAAGAATCTAACCCTTTGAAATAAAAATCTTGTGATAAAATTTTAAGGGAAAATAAGGTAGAACAATTTCTGAACTCACACAACATTCTATCTTCGTGTCGGGACGACGCCAATCATAAAGCAGACGATAGAGTTTCCGTTGCTATCCGGAAGCTTTTGTTTTATTTTCCGCCGTAACTGTCCGTAAAGATAGTTCATGGCTTGGCATTTTTTTTTTATTATTATTTTTCGTTCTGCTTTGGTTGACCAGGATAGCAACGATTCATCGAAAGTTTATTGTACTTTGCTAAATGATCTAGTAGAACGATGATAAAAAAAAAAAAGAAATATTAAAGCCATGACCACCCATCGGTAAAAGGGTACCAAGTTATTTTCATCTTCTGCTTTTTCTTTCTCCGGCAAATTTTATCCGATTAACATCAGTGAGTACGAGTCGACATTTAAAAAATTGGTTTCAAATTTTTGCTCAAGGCCAGCAATTTCGAAGAAGGGGATAAGTTGATTACATCGACCCTAGTGCTCAGATGGTATTTATTTCATTGACCCCAAAAAGATGAAAGCCAAGTCAACATCGGTGGAATTTGAACTCAGAGCATAAAGACCGACTAATCGAATTTCGATTGTTTGAATTCTTTTCTTTTAATTATTTTGGCCACTACCTCACCTCTGAGAGAACTCAACTGTCCGTAACTTTACCGGGGATGGAGTCTGATTTATATAATCTCTATAGAGTTAGGAAACAATGATTTAAAAAATAAAAAAAATAAATTTTTTAATAACCCCCACCCCTTTTCGTCCAATCTTTGCCAGTAACCGGCCGTAATTTTTTTTATTTCTGAAGTTTTTGGCGATTGATTTATATTTATTTATTTTTGAATTATATGTAACATACTTCAATTCTGCAAGTAAACGTTAAGTTGTTCACAAGCTCAAACTTTCTGTCATAGTAAGATAGACCGAGGTACCTATTTCAAATCCGCCCAGCCATATTTTTCATTACTATCTCATGATAGTTCAATTAGTATTTTCTTAAGACGTTATTTGTGTGTTATTAATGGAAGTTTGGATACTATATACAGTCGGATCGGTTGCTTGATCACGATTTTTAAAAAAATCAGTTACATGAGAGGAAAAAGCACATGCCGACATAAATATACAACACAGTTGCCAGAATGAAACGAGTTAAAAAGCATAAAACTTCAGATTAAAATTAAATACCTCCTTCACTAGTATAACATTGAAATCTTATACCAAACACTAACATTTAATATCGTAATTTCACCACATATACACACATACATGTATGTGTGAGTTGGTATTATGTATCTAGTCATCTATTTAAATCGAAAACACAGCAAGTGAAAGCGTACACTAACATTTTTTTTTCGCTCGGCATTGTGTAATATACGAGACAGGAGGTCGAGAATACGAATCCAGAAAAAAAGTTACGTTCCGTCTTTGGTTGCCCATCACCTATAGAATATGCATGACCACCACCATGAAAAATAATGCTCGTACTAACAACTATTGGGATGACAGGAATAAGCTACTCAAAGGCGGTGAGTTGGCAGAAACGTTAGCACGCTGGGCGAAATGCTTAGAGGTATTTCGTCTGCCGTTACGTTCTGAGTTCAAATTCCGCCGAGGTCGACTTTGCCTTTCATCCTTTCGGGGTCGATTAAATAAGTACCAGTTACACACTGGGGTCGAATATAATCGACTTAATCCGTTTGTCTGTCCTTGTTTGTCCTCTCTATGTTTAGCTCCTTGTGGGTAGTAAACAAATAGGAATAAGTTGCTCAAGCTCGTCGGTCACTGCCATCCCTCAATTTGGCATGTCATAGAATAGTTCCAGTGTGAACAAGCGACAGTGAATACAATTATCCGGCTGCATGCTGTTGGTAATCATTTCAAGGAAGTCGTCGTCGGTTCTATGTACTGCTACAAGAACGAAATTTGCACACCTGTATGTTGCTCGATGGGAAAACCATTACTGTCAGTTTCTTGGAGGAGTTGGCTTGAATATTCGTCTTTAAAAATATTCATCAGCTTTAAAAATATTGAAGATACATGTGTTGTTACGATCCATTGTAAGGAGTTTTCAATATGTACATATCATGTATTGTTAATAAATGACTGCAATTTTTGTTTCGTTATGTAACTTTGCTTAAGAAATTGAATAAAAGTCTTTTCATGTGTAATGCCATAATATATAGTGTACAAGTTATGTACTGTCAGTTTATTAATGGTTTAAAATATTTTTGCTCATAGTATCTAAGTAAAATATGACTTTTTCCTAGCTGACTTTTGTCTGTGACAATTTTCCGAATACCTCTATCAAACCTTCTCTCGGAAACTAAGGAGGGTATATTAATTCTTTTTTTCTTTCATTCAGGACCACTATATTCTACACGCTGAAGGCACGTTATCTTTTTTTATCTTGTTCAGCTCAACCTGTCTTCAGGAGGTTAGCACGTTGTCAGATTTGATTTTAGTGAGACGTACAGAGATTGATTCCGCCTTCCTGATCAGTTATGAGTGAATAAACAAATATGTGTCGTTCGGACATGGGTACTGAAAGAATTAAGTGCCTTCACATAATTATGTCCGGATATTTATTTTCCCTTTCACTCAGTATAACGGAATATTATCACCTATTACTTTAACCGGAAATTTTGTTCGGCTAAAGGTTGTCACCAAACATTTCACTTTGAAAGACGCTACTGTACATGGTTCAACATAAAGGAGAGTAACGCAAGTGTGTGTGCTTGCTAAATTTAAGAATAACAACGAAATATTTACTGATTGGGGAACTCAGTACTGCAGTAGGGCAAAATTTATTGCAAAATTCAACCTGGTCGGTTAAATAAACTGTCAGATGAATTTAATGTAGTTGTGAACACACGCACATATATACATACGTATGTACGTACATACATACATATGTACCCACGTACGTACGTACACACGCACGTACGCACACACGTACGTAAATATATATGTACATACAAACAGCCATTCACCCGCCCATCCATCCATACATACATCCATCCATCCATACATACATACATACATACATACATCCATACATACATACATGCAAGAGAAATGGAAACTGGAGACAAACGCACAAGATGTTATTTAAATCATTTATCTCACCAACAACTATTTCTCGGTGGGGTATTAAACTGTAGTTAGGCCTTTTTCAATAAAAGTTAAAGTTAACGGATTAACGTTAACTTCCGTTACCTTTTCAAAGAATTAACGGGCTAATGATTAACGAAGTTCACTTTCGATTAATGGTGTCCACCTCTGAATATATATATATATATTGTATTTTCTACTTCTATTTCCATGTCTAGTTATATTTGCAATATATTATGTACTAGCAGCATAGCCCGGCGTTGCCCGGGTTTATAAGAGTCCCTAGTAGGCAACGACTAATACCAATCTAGTCCTTTCCCTCTAGGGAACGAAGGCGCATGTGTAGGTTGCAATGTCTTCTCTTCACTCGAATACTTCTGTGTATACGATGTTCCTAGCTGTCCCTTTGGGCGAAAACATGAAAATATCATTGCGTCTCCCAACGCGTGAACAGCCCACGTAGAGTTGACCGTGGGCGAAGCACTGTTCGCCCAACTGTAACCCAGCGACTTGTAGCGTTTGGCCTTGGGATTTATTGATGGACATTGCGAAGCAGAGTTTAACAGGAAACTTGTTTCAGTCATTTGACTGCGGCCATGCTAGTGCACCGCCTTTACTCAAACATATATACATACACACACACACACACACACACACACACATATATACATATACATGTACATACATATATATATATGCGTGTGTTGTGAGTATATGTATGTGTATGTGTATGTATATATATATACATTGCAACCTACACATGCGCCTTCGTTCCCTGAAGTGGATTGGTAGGTCACCGCCCGACGGTTGAAGGTGCATGCGTGGAATGAAGACGTCCTCTCCCTTCCCACAACGGGTAAGTATTGTGGCCGTCATTAAATGTGGTGGCAAATGTTTCACAACCAGACGTGTGCCGTTGCACTGTTTAGGTGGAACCAAATTCCTGATGAGCATAATGGGCGCACCGACTTTTAACTTCAGGATGTGTGGCGGTTCAAGTGAATTCAGGAATTCAACAGGATAATCGGCAAGCTCGGCGGGGTCTGCTGTCCTATCAATAGATTTGTAGACGTGGACATCACCAGGAATAGCTTCAAGTAGCTGGATATTGATGGAGTTGAGAGTTAAAAAGGTCGAGTTGCGTCCCCTAGACAGTCTGTGGTTTGTGTTTCTGATTCTCGACCCCATGTCGAATTTATCGATTTTTTTCAGAACTGGGGGAACTTTTCAAAATTTTCGCTGCGTTAGTTTTGAATTATGACATTGGGCTATGTGTGTGTCAAGTTTCATCAGAATCGGTTGAAAGCCGTGGTCAGGGTGAGGGTACAACCTGACAGACACACAGACAGACAAAATGCCGTTTATATATAGAGAGATAATGTCATTGCTGTTATGTAATGGTTTAATAAAGTATTTATTGGGTATTATCTGATGGTTGATAATTGATTTAGGTATGTTTCTCCATTTTCTCATTTTGTATATATATATATATATATATATATATATATAGTTGCAAATTGAGATAGGGGTTGTAAATGCAACCCTTCATGGGATAACATATATCCAATATACTGCCAGTGAAGTACCCAACAAAGTTAATACATAAATGTTAAGAATTGCGATGCAATTAATTCATTTACTGTATTATATGGGCAAAAGTAAAATGTTTTACCACGAATTCATAATACAAAATAAGAAAATGGAGAAATACATCCAAATCAAATATCAACTACCAGATAATACCCAATCACATACTTTATTAAACCACCACATAAGAAACTTGAAGTCCAAACATAATAATATATGACAAGACAGTGTACATAATTGTGATTGTATGTGGTTGTTACTTTTGACTGTTTCTTCTTAATAAGGATAATTGATTGATAACGAATCTTAACACAATATATATACAATTTCAAGTGGAATCGGACATCATATATTATGATGTCCGAGAAAAAGAGAGAGGGAAGAAGAGAGACAGCATAACGACGGTTTTGATTGACTGTCATCCTGTACTCTCCTTATTGCTAGCCAAATGGTATGTGCCGGCTGTTTGAGCAAATTCGTTGCTTTTAATGGCGGAACAAACAGGACAAAAAGATTACAAAAATAGCGATTCTCACTTTGAAACAAACAATTTTGAAAATCTTTTTAGATTACGGAATGTCCTGCTCTCTCATGTATCCATGTTTAAAAATTCAGCGCGATCGGATGACCAACACTCGAGTTATAAGCGCACAAACAGACAGAACGGATTTTATATTATATTATATTATAAACAGAGAGAGAGAGAGAGAGAGATGTATGTATATCTATATGTACACACAGAGACGCATACGTGTGTGTGTATGTTCCTGCGTTGTAATAATGTCTACAGTTTTATTAATTAGAGAATGGTGCATCTGTTCAAAACGAATTCAAATCATTGTTAAATTTCTTAGCCAGACTTCAAGTTTTGAGTGCAATAGAAAAGTATGCATGCCACTCACTAACAATGATAGGTTATAATGTCATATAAGCATATAGCCATTGGCACCGTCAACGACGGTCCTACTAAATTCAGGGACGTATCAAGAGCATAATGAACTGGCTAAGTCACGCAGACTCGGGTGTAATGGGTTGGGGCTAAATTACCTGATTTTCCTCTTTATTAAGAAAATTCCAATTTGATCAAATAATTCTCTTATGTGTATGATGATTATAGAAAGAGAAGATAGTATTGAAAATTGTCTACTGTTTATCAAAAAAGAAAAAGGTGCGTTTTTCTGTCTCTTAATTAAGTCATTTGGTCTTTTCTTTTGGTAAACTATATCTGCCACCTCGACTTTTTAAAGTTCACTCTCTCTCATTTTATGTCTGTTCACCGCTCTGGAGACTTAAGAAATATCTTATCCTTTCATTTACTTTCATTTTACTTGTCCAACTGTCTGTCACTCACTCTTTCTCCAGTTGTATTTCGATAACCTTCTACCTCCTCAGTACCTCGTTAGCGTGACAACAAAGAAAATCAAGACAAATTGCTAATTATTATATGTGAATACACACACACGTCTCCTCAGAGACATGAACGAAATAAATAAAAAGAAATATTGACCCGAAAGTTAAACGAAATCACTGAACATAATAATAGTGGCGTTATTCACCCTCCTTTATCATATCAATAGTCAAACCAATATTCTTTTATTTAATTAATATGGAAACGAATATCTTAATTTCCAATACATTTTCTCCACATATGCTCCTAAATTTATTTATGAGAAATTAGCCATAAAACAGGACGATAGATTCCACCCATTTTAACATTTTTTACTTTTGCTTTTTACTATACTTGACAACAATTGAGAATTGTGGTGGTGGCAGTTACCAGGTTTATAAAATTAAATTTATGAAGCAGTTTTGTGCGGTTTGATATGATTTTTCAATATCACGATAATGGATGAATATATTTTTTTTATTATTGAGAGTAACGAGGCTTCAGTTCTATTTGGAACCTCACTGATATGCTACTTTTTCTTGCAGGGTCAACAATTTCCAAAGCCCCTAAATAATCTATCCACTTTGCAAATAGCGATTCAGGTATCAGGTATCATTTTCACTACCTAATTGGCAATGAAATATGGTGGTTTCAGTTCTTTTTAATGGGACTTTCTTTCAATTACTACATTATGGCCAATGTCTAATTCATGATTGATCAATTTTTGGTCATCAACTTCCCATTCCCATAAATAAATTAATAAATTAATTTCGCAAATAGGGAAACTGCCATTTCTTCAAAAAGTCCCATTCCGTGTTAAAACGGAAAGCATGTGTTGACACCTTCCATTAAGACTTTCTGTTGTTCCCCCACTATCTTATTTTGTAGCGATGGCGGCGGTGGTGGTGATGGTTGGAGGGTCAATGCAAGAACAATAATTAACGACAACAAAATATTCTTCAGTATTATTAACTGTTCTTATAACACAGTAGCATAGTTATGATAATAGTAGCACTATGATAATAATAGTGTTTTGTAAAGTACAAAGAATAATCTTTACGAAAGCCGACGGCTTGGTTACGTTACGTGTTCATTCTAAAAACATAAAAGAATTAACAAGAAAGTGACATTATCAAATATTGTATTGCCACTAATCATAATTATTAGATGCTAATATTTACAATTAACTTTCGGGTGTAACTGTTTATAAACTCTAGTTCAGACTTGGTGAAACTGAATATATGATCGACGGCTGGCGTTTCAGATGTGATCATCTCATTTGCATATCCAGGAAATAGTGTCCAATGTACGAATTGATTTGTTTTATTCAAAACTGCTGAGTTAGATTTTAATAAAATAAGTTGCTATTTCCAGGAGATCTGGCGTACTCCTTCACTGGTCTGTCTTGAGATTGTTTGGGGATGGGATTAAATCGATTATAACCTTCTATATACGTTTCAGATTTTATGAAAACACTAGAGAATTCAAAGAGAAAAAGTATTGGTCTGTGAAAGCAATGAATCGATGTAGTAAAGTTTACAAAACAAAATAAACTGTGTACTGTGAGACAGAATTCTCGGCACACAAACTTAATCTATTTTATCAAAGCAATGAGGGACTTCTTTCGTTAAGCATGTTAGAAATAGATCTGAACGTTCCTTAAAATCACACCAATTGTTTTCATTAAAAAAAAAAAAAATACACATTGGACAATGAATAATTCTTAAAAGTCGAAATGGAATGCTTTTGATCTTAGGTGTGCTGAATCGGGGCCACCCCGGTGCTAATTAACAACAGCAACGACTCTATTTTAACAGTTGCAAGTTAACTGTTAATGCCGTTGGCCAATAATTTCATTTCCCTGTATAGCGTTCTTGAATAGAAAGGTTCTTGAGTTTTGAAGTGACTTGTCATTAAACCTCAAGATAACATCCCTGCTAGTTAAATTTGCATACAGCAGTAGCAGTAGCAGTAGTAGTAGCAGTAGTAGTAGCAGTGGTAGTAGCAGCAGCAGTAGCAGTAGTAGTAGTAGTAGTAGTAGTAGTAGTAGTAGCAGCAGCAGCAGCAGCAGTAGTAGTAGTAGTAGTAGTAATAGTAACTTGTAGTAGTTGGTGGTTGTCAGCATCACAAGAAAGAAACAACATCCATGTGTATGGCTTGATAACATTTAACACTCTTTCGCTAATTGTTTGCCGTGCCTATATAATCACGAGGAGACACAGACGCCACAGCTTAATAGACTTGAGCAACGTGAAGTCAAGTGTTTGCTCAAGGAGACAATGCCTCGTGCAGCACAAGAATTGAATCCACGACATTATGATCGTGAGACGAACACTCTAATCTCTAGGCAACGTTCCTTCCTCTTCACTACATAAATATCACAAACAACAATACCGAGCACAAACACACAGAATTAGTTTGAAGCCCTTAAAATTCTGGACATCGCTACACTGTATAGAGTGCCAATGCGAAAGACTTTTGATAAACAATTCATAATCACTTCACATGCCCTGACATGAAATCTCTTTTATGTCAAGTTCTCATTTGGCCAGAAATCGAACTCCAGTTCAATACTTCGCAAATTATTATTATTATTCTATGTTTGACTTTTGCTTTATGTCTGTACAAGTTGGCTCCAAGTCTCACCCAGAGACATCAAGAGACAACAGGTTGGAAGTTCTGTGCCATATATTTGGGGTTTTTTTTTGGTGTTGTACTAGTGAATGTCTAATACATAAAAATAAAATTAAAAAAATAAATAAATAAATAAAAAAAAAAGTTTGTTTTAAACCTTGGGATTACACAGAGAGTATTTTGCATAGGATATGAGCAGTTCCCATGAGCACTATCTTTTGAATTTCTGCCATTTTGGGGTTTCCTTGTATCTGAGTTAGGTAGCAA
Source organism: Octopus sinensis (assembly GCF_006345805.1). Classification (NCBI taxonomy): domain Eukaryota; kingdom Metazoa; phylum Mollusca; class Cephalopoda; order Octopoda; family Octopodidae; genus Octopus; species Octopus sinensis. Next base: position 92,383,959 of record NC_042999.1, read on the forward strand.
TCAGCCCCTTTCGCTATCATTCCCAGGGCACCTATGACAACAGGTATTGTTTTAGTCTTCAGCTTCCACATTTTGCTGATTTCTATTTCAAGATCTTTATATTTGCTCAGTTTTTGGTAGGTCTTGACAGATATGTTTATATCGATTGGGACAGTCATATCAATGAGGAGGCATTACTATTACTACTACTATTATTATTATTATTATTATTATTATTATATTATTATTATTATTATTATATTATTATTATTATTATTATTGTTGTTGTTGTTGTTGTTGTTGTTGTTATTATTATTATTTATGTGTTGGGCTTTTACTTTGTATTTGTACAAGTTGATTCCAAGTCTCACCCAGAGATCTCAAGAGACAAGTTAGAATTATAAGTTGGTATAATGACTCGAGTGCCATATATTTGGTTTTGTACAGAGTACTGTTCTAGAGAACGTCTGTCAAAACATAAGTAAATTAGAAGTTTGTCTTAGCAGTAATTTTATTATGATATGATTGATGTTAAAATGACAATAAAAGATATTTGCTGTCATGTACATTTTAAAATATTTTGACTCTGTTTACGGATTAATATATTTTGGGGATTACATAGACAATATTTTACGTAGAATATGGGCAGTTCCCATGAGCACTATTTTTTGAAGTTTTTCCCTTTTTGGATTTCCTGGTATCCGAGCTATGTAGCAATCAGCCTCTTTTACTATCATTCCTACGGCACATATGACACGTATTGTTTAAGTCTTGAGGTTCCACATTTTGCCAATTTCTATTTCAAGTTCCTTATATTTGCTCAGTTTTTGGTAGGTCTTGACAAACACGTTTTATGTCGATTGGAACGGTTATATTGATGAGGAGGCATGATTTTTGTCTGAAATCCTTCAATATAATATCTGGCCTATTTGCATCTATCTTTCTTTCTGTCAGTTTGAATGGTGAAGTTCCAAAGGAGTGAGATACGGGCATTTTCAAGCACTGGCGGTGGTTTCTGCCCCCACCAGTTTTTATTATGTGGCAGGTCTGAGTCTTTGTAAATTACCCAGTGGATATACTGTGTTGTTCTATCATGCCTGTTGAGATACTCTGTAGACGCAAGAGGACTTCACATGGAGACAACATGATCGCTGGTTCCACTTTGTTGTTTACATACACGATATGTTGGGCTACTGCTCTTCTTTAAGATGTTGACCAGGTATCTTCTTGTAGGTAGGCATTGATCTTGGGTTGCTATGATAAACCCTTCTGTCATGACTTAAGCCAGAAGACACTAACCATTGATGATTAAGGGCTTTGTCAACATCGGCATACTATTATTATTATTATCATCATCATTTTATTATTAAGGCGGTGAGATGGCAGAATCATTAGCACGCCGGGCAAAATGCTTTGCGGCATTTCGTCTGTCTTAACGTTCTGAGTTCAAATTCCACCGAGGTCAACTTTGCTTTCGTTTTTCAAGGTCATTAAATTAAGTACTAGTGAAATGCTGGAGTCGATGTAGTCGACTGGTCCCCGCCCCCAACATTTCGGGCCTTGTACCCATGGTAGAAAGGATTATTATTATTATTGTTATTATTTATTTGGCTTGTTAGTTATTTAGTAATTCATTTATTTATTTTACTTCATCATTCATCATTTTTCGTTATTTCCGTCTGCCTCCATAGTATTCGATCTTTGGCAAGAGCATTCAGGGAAACCATATCAAGACTTGTCTGTGTTATGATGTTATCTTCCCTTCTCTTAAGTTGCCGACTTCTGTTTCACTTGCCATTAATCATGCGTTCCTCCTAGATCTTGCTGACGCTAAAACCATTCACTTAGAGCGGCCCAGCAGTTTGAGTACTTTACTTTTGATGACTAAGGTGAGTGTGGTAATTTGGCTTCTTTGTTAGATCTGTTTTGTTTAATTATTGGTGTGTGCGCGCGCGCGTGTGTGTGTGTGTGTGGGAGTTCTGTACTTGAAGTGTGAAATTTCAGGGGAAAAAATGCGATTTTATAAGTTTTCTGATAGATATATGGTCAGCTATAAGTGAATTAATTTTGGGTTGTATAGCTCTCAGTCTTCTAAAATCTAACAACAAATAATATGTTTCTTCAGAAATTCAAAGTGTCTATGAGATTTGGCATATTAGTGAAATGAAGGACTCCAGTAAGGAATTTTACGCTATCATGAGGAACTTAAATCTACATTTTGGCTCTTGTCTCATTAAGGAGATCTAAAACAAAATTGCATTTACAACTGAGGAGAAATAAAGAAAATGTGCATTTTAAATACTTCCCATTAAACATGATAGAAATCAATAACACCCATTTAAGATGGAAGTTAGTGTGATGTTTTAAGCAGAAATGTTTCAGTAGCACCACCTCAAAGTACCATAGAAATATTACGGCCATGCTGGGGCACTGCTATCAATGGTTTCTCATCGATCGTATTGACCCTAATACAGCACCGGATCAAATATCTGGCAAGCTTGGGGCCAGAAGTGGCCCGGATCCCTGGATTTTCGAGGTTTCTGGAGACATCCTAAATATACATTTAAGATAGAAACTAAATTATGAAAAGAACTAAATTGTGTTTAATAGATTCAAATTAATCACTTCTAAAGCAAGGTCTATTTGATACTTATTAATCCACTTAAAATTCTTAAAATATATCATACTGTAACATATACACCATTATAATGTTTATATGATGAAAATTAAATGAAGTAAAGGACTTGATTTAATTTAACAGATACAGGTACAAATTAAAATAATTCTAAAGCGGAGTATGATTAATATTTATCAATCCACATGGAAGTAAAGAACAAAACTATTTTAACCTACTGTATGCAAATTAATCCACAAAAGGATTGAAAATAGTGTCACATGTTGCAAAGCGAACATCTGTGACACAATCCCGCTTGCATATGCGCGTAGGTGAGTGTGTATGTGCGTATATATTTGTGTGTGTGTGTTTGTGTTAGTGTGTGTGGTTTGGATGGATGTGTGTAAACCTGCGTAGTAGACATACAAATACGGCAAATTAACATTTTTTTCCTCGTATATTGATAAAAAATTATGAACAGTCTTGATCGATTTTCGACCCTTACTGGCGTCTCATCAGAGATGTTTACATCACTTAATCAATCCTGTAGAAGTAAACAGCCATTCTGTTTATATACACAACAAATCAAGTAGCTTCAGAAAACCGGAGCCATAGGAATGTATGTATGTATGTATGTATGTATGTATGTATGTATGTATGTATGTATGTATGTATGTATGTATGTATGTATGTAGTTACGTATGTATATACCTCGTTTCTATTTCTTCTAATTATTATAAATCTTCCACTGAGGAGGCAGCCGGTTTCCAACAAAGATACAAGGTTCCATCTTTGAGATGTACTTAACTCATCAGGAACTTGAGAAAAGTCTTGCATATTTTTATTGTTCCAGTCACAGATACGACTTGTAATGTACGAATCAGCCGAGCAATTTCTCTTTCTGAAAACCCCAGTTTATCCAAATTCTCTTTTAAGGATTTGCTAACAAAACCTAGTACTCTAATTATTATTGGTATGAATATGAATTCATAGTCTGAATATAGTAGCTGGAGGTTTCGAAGCAGTTGTCCATAGATATTCTCGTTTTCCTTGATTTTCAAAGAGCTATTTATATCTGCAGGGCAGCTAACTTCTATAATGGCACTTACCTTTGCCTCGCTGTCCCAAACAACAATATCCGCTGTATTATGCTTACATTTGATAGACGTTTTGATGGAAATATTCCACCAGTATTCCTTGAGTTAGTGTTTATGAATGTATTCCATAACAGAGGGATTTTATAAGTTTATTTCATGACAATCTTTTTTTGCGGATTGCATTGTAAATTGCTTTAGAAAGAAAATCGTGCCGCATAGGATGGTAGTACCGTGACGACATTTTAGGACAGCTACTAATCACATGCGTAGTTTTCCACGGGGACATGACACAGCCTACACATGCAGTTGCCCCTTGGGATTACAAGGGCGTCACTGTCTCTCTTGTTCACCAGGTACTTTGTGGCAATCTCCTGTTCCTGGATTGCAAACGCATAGCCTTCAAAGTGAGATGCAATATAGTGGTCTTGTGTCCAAGAGAGGCTGCGCTTCGTGTCAATTCTACTGTCTTCTTCAAGATGTATGATACCCCTGCAAACGTTTAAGTTCCTTGCAGTTAGGAACTTCCGATCTTTGAACAAACGGCCATTTTTTAAACTTCGACTTTTGAACAGAGATTTTCTGATTGAATAGCTACGAATAAAACATTTTTCTAATTCAATAAACATTTTGCTATTTTATAGAATTTTCTTCTGATTGAACGGACGTGCAGCAATCTTTACAAGTTCATTAACAATTTTTTAGACTGTCTAAACCGTTGATAACGATAACTACATTTTCTATTGTGTTTTTAACTTATAGTAACACGAACTAAGTCAGTTTTTCAGTCAGCTGTAAGCTTCAAGCTATCTATTTTCAAGTCTATAGTTCCAACTCAACTGTTTTCCTCAGTTTTAAACTATTTTCTAGCACACGATATCAATAAATAGCATATCAATGATAAAATTATTGAAAGCCGCTTGAGCATATTCACATTCTGCTAGGTGTGTAATCTCTCTTCTCTGACCATGTACTGCGGGATCAGTGGTGTTTAAAGAGAGAATTACGTGCATAAATATTTAAAGAGAGAATCTTCGAGTGTAAAATCCAAACCCAAATTTTGATTCAATGTGCAACGTGTAAAATTTAAATGAGGTAATTTGCATCATGATTTAGTTGCATTTACACTATCAAGTAAAACAGGATAAAATGTTTCACTTCATCATTTAGATGCATCAGACTCGCTCAGTAAAGCGCCGATATCTTAGTCCACTACACGAGTCCATCATATGTGCACCTGGCATATGGGGAGCAGGTAGATCTCTAGATGAAACGAACGAGCTTTATAAGCTATATTTGAAAGTCTTGCGCAGTATATTTAGTTGTAGGCCAGCAGACATCTTACTGGCACTAATTTAAGCGGGAATAATCACTGGATGCACCATTTCAGTGACTCTCTTTGTAATGGCAATGGGCATACTAGCTGAGACAGTAGAGAAAGAGTGCTGAAGTCTCTCCCGTAAGGAAGAAATTAAGCAACCATACATCAACGTTTTCATGAAAGATTTCACGGTGGCAACAACAGAGAAGAGAGCCAAGTGGTCTCTTCAGCATGAGCGCGAATGAGTTTCAAAAAACCAAGTCTTGGTGTATGATTTCGAAGAAAGGCAGTCACTAAAAGTCCCGTTTCAAAGTAGGAGACTAGATCCGGTTTGTCTGTCTGTCTGTCTCTCCCTCTCTCCATCTCCCTACATCTCTCTCTTTCTCTCTCTCTCTCTCTCTCTCTCTCTCTCACACACACACAGACACACACAAACGAAGCAAAACCAAAAATAGTGAAGAGTCTTGTTTGTTTGTTTTTCCATCTACATTCGAAGGCGGCCAGAGCTCACTTAGTTGAGAAATGCAGATGAGTGTCAGCTACTAGGAAGATTCAAGTCATGAATCTACTGGCCCGGGATCCTCTAAAGAATCCTCCAACCTTTGTTTATCTATGAACTCCCCCATGACAGCAGTGGAAAACTTTGAGTGTAATTTGAGCAGCCATCTTCGCAGATGACTGAGTTTTGTGCTGTACAGAAGTAGTAACATGGTTCGCAGGAAGGATAATCAGGACCTGTTGTAGGAGGGCAAAAATCAATGGAGGAAGATTGGGCAAAATGAGCGGGGGAAATGCAAAAACGTCTAGATAAAATGGGAGCAGGTAGTGGAGCAGAATTTCATTAGGTAGAAAATCTGGAAGCGAAATCCACTGAGAATAAGGTACTTGATTCTGAAACGGTCTATAATGCCTTCGCCAGACAATTTAACCTATTACATGGAGCCTACTAAAAATACCAGCATGTCCATTTGTTTTAAGAGCGGGACCCTCAAACACATCTTAATTAGCTGCTCCAAGTTACTAGTTGAGAGAATTGGAGGTATGACCAATTTTTCAAGACTGTCTCTGATGCAGTCAACAAGGGGTTAGTTAACACAGAAATGCCTACACTTCATCCAGAAAGATATCTTTTGGTTAGCATCTCCATGCATAAGAATTGCTCCGATGTTTTACTTTCCAAGGCACAATATTGGATGATGGAAATTGATTTGTAGTAGAAGCAGTTAAAGTTTCCATCACACATCATCCAGAGCTTGTTGGCACTACATAACATATTTCTGCAACGAAGTAGCAAGGTAGCTAATGAAAATGGAGTTAACTTTGTCCTGGGATGACGCAAAAGAGAAGAAAGTATAGTGGTCACCAGTTTTCGTATAGCGGACACCAGTTTTATTATATAGCGAATGTTTTCTGGTTGGTTTGTTTACTGTCTGTAACGCTACTTTATTATGTTTCCTATTTGGAAATAGATAAATATATTTAGCTTTTGACGTAGGGATATATAATGATAAAACCGTAACTTATAACTTACTTCTAAGTGTTATACGTAAATCCTGACTCCAGCTACATAAACGCTATAGCGAGAAATATATTTTCTGAAACGCTAATGGACATTATGCGTGCATGTATGCTGAATATAAATAATTTCGTGTTCTTTTAACCGCTATAAAAAATACAGTTTCATAATTACAGAAAGACATTTCATTAAGTTGAAGAAGTGAAGAAACAGAAAATAATTACTACATTATTTTATTTATGTACATATAGCATTTTTAATATTCATAATACAATTTGAAGTAAAGTAATTTTGTTGTAGAGCATTACGACTTAAAATTCACACTAACTAATTCTTCATACTAACTATTATAGATCTCAACAATTCAAACAAGTCTTGTTGAATTTTTCATAGACATGGCACAAAAAAATAACCAATGTCTCAAAGGAGTGAGTGTCGTGGAGTTTAGTTACATCCCACAAACACTAAAGTTTTTCCCAAAATCCAGGGTTTTTATAACTGCTCAACTAGACTTTAATGAATTGAAATCACATAAAAATATTCTTTAACTAATTTTTAGAATTCCTATATGAGCAGTTATTTAAACCAATGGGAAAACGACAATTATATTTCTTCGGCAATACGACATTACGTCATATTGCCAGCTACCACAAATTGGCGCTGCTATTTGAAAATGGCTATATGCTACAAAAGCTAGTGTAACGAACTTCGTGTGAGTGAATATCTTGTCTTGTACTTTCGGGGTACAAGAAAGCAATCACTCACTGTCGTTGCTTTAATAATCCAGAATTCTACCAGTCAGAAACAACAAAACGCAGACGTAAAATACATATAACTACTTTATTCTCTTTCTTGGTAACAATAACAATAAGTGTGTTATCTGATGTCCTTGGTTCGGGGCGCGCAAGGCTGAAAGTTAATCGATTGTAATATTTACAATATTCAGCCGCCAAAAACAGAAACGGATTCAAGATGGCGTCGAACAATGGAGACGATGTTGGTCTGCAACAATTTGGTTAAAGGCCTTTTGGTAAGGACTGCTAGAAGCAAGTTCGAACGGAGAGAAAATATGCGTGACCGCCGCGTTCAATCGCTGCTGTCCCAAGTCCCCGCTGCTGCTGCCAGCGGTCAAACGTTCTACGATCCCCCTGCCTTGGCCAGGGTCGTGCTTCCGGTGGTTCGCGCATGCGCGAGAGGGCCCTTCCTTTTTGTGCCTTGGTGAAGGCACCAACACGCGCGAAATACAAATGGACGGTGCGCGTGCGCGCACCGTTATAGTATCACTACAAGGCTCCCCTCCAGTGCGTACGCACGAAAGGAATCTTATTGTAGTGACTGCAAAACTCAAGGTGGACACCAGATAACCAAATAGCACACAATAATATAATGGCAAAATTTATAACATACACAAGAAATTTACTAAAGGAAAAAGAGAAAAAATACTCAATGAGCAAAAATCAAGAGTGCATGCATGAAAGTGTATACGTCACAAAGTATAGAACCTTCCGCTGAAAGGAGCGGAGGGAAAGCAAAACTCACAGTTAATGAACCTAAACGAAATTAAAATCCAACTTCTCTAAAGGTGGTTGATCCTGCAAAATAGCAGTTAAATCAATTGCTGCAGGAGAGGAAATGGAATTGGCAGAAGCTCGCTAGTAACACAAAAGGCAAAAGTGCAAACATGCTGGTGTGATGCGCGACACAGATAATTTTCTGTTAATTACGTGACCAACAGTGGTCTAACAGGGAAAATAATTACGCCTAAACATGGCGCAGCGCATGTGAACATCCGACGTCCTATGAGTCGGGAAAAGAATTAAGCTAGCGCAAACGTGTGGCAAAAAACAAGGCAATACACGTGCGAAGCAAGGCGCATGAAATGCAATAGTGCTTGCCAGACCAAAAAACAGCAAGTATATGCCAGTGGTTGAGCGATTATATGCCTCGTTCGTACAGGAACAAAAGTATGACATGCTGGCGCGTTATAATGGACAAACAACCCTCTCTATGTATACGCGACCGCTAGGGTCTATAGAAATGAGGGGTGTCCACAAAAGGCAAATTTAGCATGGAACAAACAAGCGAGAAAAGCATGTGTGACGTATGTATGTGAGAGAGAGCATTTATGTGTGTGTACGTGTGTGCGACAGAAATACATACAAGGTGAATGCGAGCAAAATATAAAAACAGCGCATAGAAAAAATGTCTCTCAAGGCTATTCCAGACAATGGAGTTAGTTTACCAGTCTATAATAGCCTGAAGAACAATAGCAGTTCGTTCTGTAACAGAAATGTTGAAATCACAAAATGCAGATGCCGGTTGAACACATATCGTGTAACGGTTGTGGCTTCAATGCTGTGACAGGTTAACTGGAACAGAAGAATCTCGTAGATAGACGGTGCTGTAAGTCCTTGGTGTGCATATGCACAAAACAGCGTGCACGCTAAAGTTCCGCGAGTTGCTATGTACATCTTGGTGGAGGTCGACGGTGTTGAAAGGCGACGGTGGTGGTGGCGACTGTAGTGGACTTGGGACAACATCGTTCTTAGTGATGATGGCGACGAAGATAGCAACGACGTGAAGTAGAAAGACGACGATGACGATGACGAAGGTGGAGAAAAGGCATCGAATATATGATGGCGTCCGTCATCATGGCTGTAGAATAAGAAAGAGGCTCCTTCTACAACTGTTTGTAGTGGCCGGAAACAAATCGTCGAAAGTTGAATGCGTAGAGTTAAATCGTGTTCCGACTTCGCAGAAAAACTGGATTTTTTTTTTTGTTGTTAAGTGATCTCTGGTTTTAGACCAGAATCACATCGGGGGGTCACCACTGTAACGAACTTCGTGTGAGTGAATATTTTGTCTTGTACTTTCGGGGTACAAGAAAGCAATCACTCACTGCCGTTGCTTTAATAATCCAGAATTCTACCAGTCAGAAACAACAAAACGCAGACGTAAAATATATATAACTACTTTATTCTCTTTCTTGGTAACAATAACAATAAGTGTGTTATCTGATGTCCTTGGTTCGGGGCGCGCAAGGCTGAAAGTTAATCGATTGTAATATTTACAATATTCAGCCGCCAAAAACAGAAACGGATTCAAGATGGCGTCGAACAATGGAGACGATGTTGGTCTGCAACAATTTGGTTAAAGGCCTTTTGGTAAGGACTGCTAGAAGCAAGTTCGAACGGAGAGAAAATATGCGTGACCGCCGCGTTCAATCGCTGCTGTCCCAAGTCCCCGCTGCTGCTGCCAGCGGTCAAACGTTCTACGATCCCCCTGCCTTGGCCAGGGTCGTGCTTCCGGTGGTTCGCGCATGCGCGAGAGGGCCCTTTCTTTTTGTGCCTTGGTGAAAGCACCAACACGCGCGAAATACAAATGGACGGTGCGCGCGCGCACCGTTATAGTATCACTATACTAGCTACCTGGATTTGGTGGACTGTCATAGCAATGAAGAAAGGGCCATACAGTCGCCAGTGGAGGTGGGCAGTGAAGATTCACCAGTTCTCTGTATAAGGCCTATGGAGGCCTGGGCATCATCGCCATGGTTGCTTAGAAAGCATCTAGATGGCACTGGCGAAAAGGCGGTGATTGGTACGGACAATAGAATGCCACTTGGCCACAGGACTAGGCTTGATCAATCTAAATCAGGTCGACTGGAGGATGGACAGTATATGTTGTAACGTACAAGATACTAAATGTGATTACAAGATATAACACTGACGATGTATCCAGATATTGTATTTGTAGATATATGTAGAAGGGAATAAGTGTTGAGCAACATGAATGTGAGCCCCATATTCATGTATTAAACAGTTTTTATCAGTACCTAGTTATGGAATGTATTTAAAATATGCCACAGATATTATCTTGAATGCAAACAAGAAGAAAATATGTCTTCAAGATGTTGACTGTCAGAGTCAGTATCTCCATCTTCTCCATTGCACACACATTGCAATTACTATAGCAGTCGTTGCATACTTGTTATGTTCTAATTGACTGTGTTGTTGTCTACTCTTCTGTTATTTAGATACTAAAAGTATTTTTTCATTGAAGTGAAGCTGCTTCCTTCTTATTTCTGAACACATGTATGAGTTGTGTATATAATCTTCTGAATGAATTTAAGTAAAATATGCAAATACTCTTGCAATTTCGACGCTCGATTGAGCTCCAGTATAAATGGAAAAACGCGACAGGATTATTAGAATAAGCAACTATAGGGGAGATTTACGATGTAATTTGGCCGCCTCTAATTCCTAGCCTTTTTATTTTCTGAGTTAAATTCATGATACATTAGAAATTGGCAAAGTTAACTACAATGTTCAACTCTTTCAACGTAAACCGATCGTTTTTCTAATGAATTCTAATAAAGTAATGGATACTTCCAGAACTTCAAGAACAACTAAAGCTTCATTTCCATCTTCTTTGCCAACATTATTGGCATTGCGTAGTCATTGTCTTCACCTGTTGCGTCAGTTTAGTGACGTCGGGTCTGAGAGCCATTATTCAGAATATATTGGTGAAGTACAACTTGAAGTATGTGTTGTAGTACAATGCTGGCTATAACACAGAGTAAGGTTTTGGTTTCCAAAGTTTTCAGAAAAAAGCTAATGTATCCTTTTTAATACACAACTTATAGTACTAGGAGGACCAATAACTTCGTAATTTATTGAGCTATTTCAGGCTATAAAGAGCTCAAAGTATGTGCGAAGAACGTATCTTCAATAGTAATATGCCAATTTACAAAATAGCCTGCATCTACGTTAATTAGAAAGCAGGGTAATTAATATTGATTGTTACCTGAAATTTTCTGGTCGTCCCTTTAATTGATGTGTTAATGATATCTTCAACTGCAACCGATATATATGGATTGAATGCAAAGCAGAAACGCAGGGAGTAAATTTTCTTTCCCTAGGTAAAAGAGAATTTCACTACTTAAAGTAATATCAAGTTTCTTCACAAAGGCTTTAAATCAGAAAGGCGAATCACAGGATGATTGTTCAAATGTCAGCATTTACCAATTGTAGTTTACTACTTCCATGCATTATAAAAGAAACTGAATTTATAATATTTAAACACTTCACAAGAAACAGTACCCATTCATGGTTACTGGATAGCAACTTTTAAATTCAGAATATTTACGACTAACGGTTGAATCTGATATTACTCATGATGTGGTTTTCAGTAGACATTGTAAATACATTTCCTACAGAATATATGAATATTAAACAGCAAACTTCCCAAATAGAATGAAGGTTTTCTTCGCGAAGCCTTTAAATTAAGAATTCCAAAATAAAATTTTATTCTATTTAAATAAAACGAGTAAACATAACAGCACAAGAAATGTGTGCTGCCGCAGAAAAGAAACAATTGCAAACGTGATGTGCAAAGAAGGAGATGGTGTACATTATATACAAAATGTACCTGTAATAGTAAATATTATACAGAAAAGAAAATTCCAGAATAAAATAATTCTATGTGACATTTAAGAATTGTAATATAGAGTACAGCACTTGACTAGGACATCAGTGAGTGTTAAGTAGGTTTCTGAAAATGTCTAAACTCACTCGAGTAGTAGCGTGAAACTGGACCATAAAGATGAAGAAAGGTATATTAAATATCTTACAAGATATAGCTTGGTTTACTGAGACTATCTTTTCACCGAGAAGATAAACGAACAAGCATCTAGCGGCAATTGCAACCAACTCTAAATAAAAAGAGGAGATATCTCAGGGAGTCATGAATTATCATTAAAGAAAAGACAGTTTGCTCCGTTTTTACTGGAGACAAGAAAACAGCAGCGAAAACGTGCTTCTGCTTTGTCTAGTCGTCATCAGCACTGCATTGTCCTTCCTTGACTCCAAATAAATATATGACGTAGACGTACAAAAAAGGAGAAGAGAATATTCCAAGATACACAAAGATATCCACCATTTCAAGTCTTTTTCCTCCCACAAACATGTCCGACTACACATACGCTTCCTCAACTGGTGGAGTGTACATGAACTTTGTCTTTTTTTCACTAAGTCATTTAGTCCAAAATACTGACCTTGTGCCAAAATTTGAGACCAATATTTAGTTCAAAAGCAGTGCATGCATCGGAGAAGCTGTACGTCCTTCGCTGAATATGTCACAAAATTCGTATTATCAGCGAAAGTGTCGCCTGTTTTGGCTTGATGTTGAAAATTCTTAGATTAAAGACTTTGTTAGAGGTTCTAAATGGCATATATTCACCAAATTCTAAGTCTAAGGCATACGTAAGTAGCATAGCAAAGTATATGATAAACAGAGTGGTTGATGAAATGTCGTCTTCTTTGATACAATTTTACTTTGGAATTGGTTCTGAAAGTATTTCATTGAAGTTTACTCTTTCTTTATGTTTGCCGAAGTTTATTTGAATATGCCAACAAATTTAGAGGGCATCTAAGCTTCCCTAACATGACCCACAGTGCACAAAGATTAAAAGTATCGAAGGTCTTTGTAATGTCCACAAATACTTGACACATTGACACTGGTTGCTCAACACATTTATCCTTTAGCCGGCGGGTTGAGAAAATCATGTCCATAGCCTCAATCAACACTAGGTCTCAGGGATGGTACCATAGCAAATCCATTTCCATGGACAATTCAGCAAAGTCTTGGATAAAACTTTTCCTACTGATATACTACGATAATTACAATAATCATGACATTCAGATTTGGAGCCTTTGCTTTGTAAATGGACAGTGGACGGACTTGCAATGCTATACAAATATAACTAGCTCATGAATGACCCTAACAACAACATCTCCGCCAACGTGATATTCCATCCCAACCTGGTGACATACATACATACATACATGCATACATACATACATACATACATACATACATACATACATACATACATACATACATACATACATACATACATACATATAAGATACGTACAGGGGGTTGGACAAAATAATACAAACGCCTTAAAATTTCAAACAAATATATTTTAATATAGGGTACGACCGCCTTTGGCAGTAATTACAGCTTGAATTCTACAAGGTATGGACTCGACTCGTGCAAAGTTTGAATTGTTTCCAAAGGAACATTTGTCCATTCTTCAGCTAAAACAGTCTCCAGTTCTTGTAGTGATGATGGTGGAGGATATCGACTCCTTACGTGTTTTTCTAAAATGCACCATAAATGTTCAATAATATTGAGATCTGGGGACTGTGCTGTCCAGATAAGATGTTCAACTTCACTACAATGTTCCTTGTGCCATTAAGTAACAACTTTAGCTGTTTGAATTCGTACACTATAATCCCGAAAGAATGCGTTTCACCCCGGAAACATTTTCGCAGCCTTAGGATGAATTTGTTCAGTTTAAATTGTCTTGACTATTAATTCTGCCATGAAAGGAAACCATTTGGTCGGCGGATTTCCAAGGTATAGCGCCCCCGGTTCATCACAGATCCTCCTCCATGTTTAACAGTTGGAAGAAGGCAGTTTGGATCAAATGCTTCTTTTGGCTGTCTCCACACGTATACTCGGCCGGCGGTCGGAAATAAGGTAAAGGATGACTGGTCCGAGAAAATAACATTCTTCCACTGCTCTAGGGACCAATTCTGTAGGTTTTTTACTCTACTTTAAACGCTTTGCAACGTTTGTTTTTGAAAGTAGTGGTTTTCTGATTGCAGCCCACCCGTGAAATCCGGCGATCAGTTCTTGTGGAAACTAAGTTCTTGAGGTGATCATTAAGCTCTGCAGTAATTTTGGGAGCTGTACTTTTGTGATCCTTTCTAACAATTCGCGTAAGAGTCTAACGGTCCCTATCTGAAAGTTTTGGTTTTCTTCCGGAGATTTGTTTCAACTACGAGGTTTTCTGCCTCTTTCTCAAAGGCTGACATTACCTTCGAGATAGTACTTCTTGATAAACCAAACATTTCGGTTGTTTTCGTTGCGCTAGCACCTGCCATACAAACACCAAAAATTTGACCTCTTTGAAAGCCCGACAGATCTGTCATTTTAATGAATTTTAATTACCTTTTTGATAAACCAAACATTTCGGTTGTTTTCGTTGCGCTAGCACCTGCCATACAAACACCAAAAATTTGACCTCTTTGAAAGCCCGACAGATCTGTCATTTTAATGAATTTTAATTACCTTTTTCTGATGATATCTGAAAAGAACCAGCAACTTTAGCAAAACATTATGCAACACTAATAATAAATGAAAGAAAAAACAACATAAAATGTACAAGTTTTTGACGGTTTTATAGATATTTCAAAATTATGATGCTATAATGCTAGGTGTTTCCCTGATTTTGTCACCCCTGTATATGTATATATATTTGGGCGTGTGTGTGTATGTGTGTGTGTGTATATATATATATATATATATATTATATATATATATAAAATTCAAAATAAGAAAATGGAGAAATACATCTAAATCAAATATCAATTATATCAAATATATATATATATATATAATATATATATATATACATACATACACACGGACATATGTCTATATCTATAACTATCTATATATATATATATTATATAATACATATTTACACTCACACACACACATACATACACACACGCATAAAATCTCTATTTCTAACATCCAAGGCTTAATTGAAAATCACTAGGCTTTGTGTGTTTGGAATATTCCCCAAGCTGATAGAAAGACCCTTCTTCGGAATGGGGCTAGGGAAGGCTAACTATGTACAAAGTAATGCTAAAAACGTTAAAAATGTTAATAGGAATCAAATGCTCATAACATCGTTACAGGGAGATAACTCTTAATTTTCTATGATAATCGTCGCTTTTTAAACTGAATCTCTTAGAATCAGGCCATTTAAATAACTAGTTTTCTAACCAACAGTTACTCTTTTACTCTTTTACTTGTTTCAGTCATTTGACTGTGGCCATGCTGGAGCACCACCTTTAATCGACCAAATCGACGCCTGGACTTATTCCTTGTAAACCTAGTACTTATTCTATCGTTCTCTTTCGCCGAACCGTTAAGTTGCGGGCACGTAAACACACCAGCATCGGTTGTCAAGCGATGTTAGGGGGACAAACACAGACACATAAACATATACACACACACATACACACATATATATATACATATATACGACAGGCTTCTTTCAGTTTCTGTCTGCCAAATTCACTCACAAGGCTTTGGTCGGCCCGAGGCTATAGTAGAAGACACTTGCCCAAGGTGCTGTGGGACTGAACCGAGAACCAAGCGGTTCGTAAGCAAGCTACTTACCACACAGCCACTCCTACGCCTATAAATAAAGTTGTTTTATATTTCATCTTTTCTGTTACTTGTTTCAGTCATTGGATTGGGGCTCTGCTGGGACACCGTCTTTAGTATCCAAGTACTAAATTTTCTCATGTCTGGTGTTTATTCTGTTGGACTCGTTTGGTGAACTGCTAAGTTACAGAGACGTAACCGAACCAACACCAGTTGACAAGAGGTGGCAACCCCTACCCACATATGTGTGTGTGTGTGTGTGTGTGTGTGTGTGTGTGACAAGCTACTTTTAGTTTTCTTCTACCGAGTCCGCTCACAACACTTTGGACCATCCGGGTAAAAGACACCCAAGATACTACGCGATGGGACTGAACCCCGAACATACATGCATACATACGTCCACCCATCCATCCAACCATCCATCCATCCATCCATCCATCCATCCATCCACCCATCCATCCACCCATTCATCCATCCATCCATCCATCCATCCATCCATCCATCCATCCATCCATCCATCCATCCATCCATACGTACGTACGTACGTACTTACATACATACATACATACATACATACATACATACATACATACATACATACATACATACATACATACATACATACATACATACATGTATACATATATAGCATAGATAGAGATACAGGAAAAGCACTAAAATGTGACAACCTATGCAGACTTTGTGGAGTTAACACCCAAGATATCATAAGCAGTTGTCCGAAAATGTCATCACGGTATTATCTACGGTTAATGTTGTCGCTATAACGAGATTCATCGAAAGGATAAGCCCGAGGACAAAAATATAAGAATCCACAGTATGGTGGAAGCGATAGACACTCAAAAGAAAAAGGAGTACTGATGGAATGATCCAATGAAAACCTCAATAAATTGTAAACAAAATAGACCTGATATGTTCTAAGATAGAGAAGAGAAACCGTGTACAGTTGTGGAAATCAGCTGCCCAGTGGATGTTAACATAATGCTGAAGATCATTAAAAATGAGAACACCAGCGCTGAACTCTTGAGAGATCTGCAGTTACTATGTCCAGATTACAAGTTCACGTTAATACCTGTAGTTATTGGGGCACTGGGATATGTACGACACTGCTTAAATATCAATCTTGAGAAACTAGACTTCTCAAAACCAGAAGGGAGAAAGCTGATTCGTAGAATACAGATCCAGTCCATCATTAGAACTGTAAACAATCCGTAAAACTTTCCAAAAGTTTATCATTTACGTATATATGGGCATGTCAAGATATGCAAACATATGCCTGAGAAGATATACATAAAACAAAACATACAAATCTGTACGTATACATGCATACATTAAGAAATACGCTGTTGTTGATGTTGAAATTCCAATGAAGGAGCCCCAGAACTAGGTGAGAAACTGACTCTTTCCCCTTTGGCAAGAAATCTTGAAATAAAACCGAATAATCCTCTCTATTATAGGCACAAGGCCTGAAATTTACTGGGAGGGAGTCAATCGATTAGATCGACCTCAGTACACAACTGGTACTTATTCTATCGACTCTGAAAGGATGAAAGGTAAA
Source organism: Octopus sinensis (assembly GCF_006345805.1). Taxonomy (NCBI): domain Eukaryota; kingdom Metazoa; phylum Mollusca; class Cephalopoda; order Octopoda; family Octopodidae; genus Octopus; species Octopus sinensis. The sequence continues at coordinate 92,401,308 of NC_042999.1, forward strand.
GTCAACCTCGGCGGAATTTGAATTCAGAATGTAGCGACAGACGAAATACTGGTAAGCATTTCGCCCGGCGTGCTAATGATTATGCCAGCTCGCCGCCTTAATAAAACTGAATAATGACATACATACATATATTCACAACTGATAAACACTTGCTGGTTTGCTTCAATAGAATATATACTATACTAGAAAAGTCTAATGTGGTCGAAACATGTTCGTAGTTATCCTGTTCTGGGGATAAATAAATAAATAGCAATAAAACAATAAAAATAAAGCACATAAATTAATTTTTAGAGTATTTCTTGTATTTATCGCCCTTTAATTTTGGGAGTTGTAAGTAATTTCAGCTATTTTATTTTACTTTATTTTATTTTATTTTTGTTTTACTTTAGCTAAGAATGAAATTTTAATCGTTTGAGAATTTTTTGCATACGCCATTTTACATATCATTCCGAAATTTATCTATCCCATGGGAACTAGTTCTTGTTATCCTTATAGTTGCTCTCTCTTCGTATATGTAACTCATCAATGAAACTAGTATCATTTTCCACACTTCTTTTCTGTCATTACTATAACGGCATATGTTTTCTTGAATTAGAAAACTGCTCACCACCTCCACCAACGCCCTCTCTATACTTATTGTTTCTCCTCATATAGCTATTTTTGTTCTCTACGTGTTTCAGCCTGATAGCATTAAACAGGTTCCTTAATTAGATTTTTCTAAAATTATAACTTTGAGGACCTGCTTTCCAATCGAAGGCTTTTATCCAAGCATCCTTCAAGTGGTTCATCCAAACCATCATCCAAAACATCTACATCAACTTCCACAGTGTCGAAGGAACTGCAGTATGGCCAGTTCACTTTTCTCTCCAACTATTTATCGCGGTTATAACACAAGCATAGTGCTGTGGCTGAGATGTTGCTCCAACCAACGCATGATTTTGACTGACATAGAAGACCTATTACCACTAACTCCGTTTCTCCACAATCATAGTTCTGGAGATAAAAGCCGGATTATGAACTCAAGGTGCAAGAACCGCAAAAATCCTGCTAGTCATTTCTTCCGACACTAGCAATTCTCTCAATCACCTCTGCTAAACTGGTACCTTATTTATCGATCCCCGAAAGAATGGAAAACAAGACAGACATGGTGGGTTTGAACACAGAGAGGAGAGAACCAAAACTAATACCGTAATGCATACTATGATAATTCACTTCATCGCTTTGCGGCTGTTTATGGTAGGACGAACTCTTTCTGTATATCTCACAGCGGACGGGTACAGTTGAGTCCATGTAATTCTTTAGTTATTTCTTTAAAAACTTGTTTGGTCCAGAAATAGTGAAGCCCTCTGATTGATTGATAGAAAACTGGTAGCTAGATGAACTGGCAGAGTTTCACTAAATTTTTTGATGGCATGCGTGGAGACGGTTCTACTCTCAAATGCATACAGTTAAGTAGAGACTAGCATGCAGTAAACACGCAAGAACCTTGACTAATCAAAGCTATAATCATGATTTAGTTCAATGCTTTTAGCTTTAAAATATAATTTTGCCAAAAACTAAAACTTAAAAATAAACTCAGTCAAAATAAAAGAAAATAAGACCAATTGATAAAACAATGAAAGCGGGGTAAGGGACACAACTCGAAATTGCAAATTAGTAGACAACAATCTATTAGAAACAGTACTGAAATCTTCAAAATATATTTCACCATTTAAAAAGATTTGAAGGAACAATGGATGCATTATATGTAAAAAATAAAATAAAAACAGTAACAAAACTGTAACGAAACTGGAATACATCTAATGACTATTTTGCTCAACACTACAAATGTACGCAAATTTTTTCAACGGGAAATAACTGTTACCAATATTTTTCTGGAGTTATTACCCCTGTGTTGATTATGATATTTAACTGGTTAATAGTTGAAATCCGCTCCAAGAGAGAGGGAAGCCGGGAGTGATATATACATACATACATACATACATACATACATACATACATACATACATACATACATACATACATACATGTGTGTGTTTGTGTGTATATATATATATATATATATATATGTATATATAATTAGAAATATTACATTTCTAAATCTCTCAGAGAGATTTATACAGTAGCAGCACGATAGAGTGATTGTTTGTTGCCAACTTAATGCTGCAGTTCCAGTAAAGGGAAGAATTCTACTGCTATTTAGCCCCATAAAACACCGTTTCCAGTTGGCTATGTGACACAAGCGTATTGTGTCCTTATGTTTCCCCTGTTTGAAAACATAAGGACACAGTACACTTGTGTCACAAAGCCAACAGGAAACAATGTTTCCTGGGGCTAAACAGCAGTAGAATTCGTCTCTTTACTGGGGCTGCCACATTAAGTTGGCAACGAACCATTACTACACACACACACACACACACACACACACACACACACACACACACACACACAACACACACACACACACACACACACATATATATATATATATATATATATACATATGTATGTATGTGTCTCTCTCTCTCTCTCTCTCTCTCTCTCTCTCTATATATATATATATATATATATATATATATATATATACACATATATATATATATATATATATATATATATATATATATTATATATATATATATATATATATATGTATCTATATATACACACACACACACAGTGCCTCACATTATTAGACAAATCAACCTTCTTTCAAGAAATAAATGTGTATTCTTTGGAAACTATTTGTTTTCCCCACTCACTGTTGGAAATACCCATCTGCGCACATTCTGTTAAAATATATCAGATCTGAGCAGACGGAAACAAACGGCGGCCATTATCGTGTAGCAGCAATATTTCTGCTGTCCCAAATTATTAGGCAGGTGCACAATTTAAGTGTTATTATGGGTCAGAAACGTGATCTTAGCTCGAATGAGAAGTCTACCATCGTGTCAGAGCTTGAAAAAGGGAAAACATGCATATTAATATAAAAAATATAGGGAAGAGATCACCGAACAGTGAAGAAATTTGTGCAGTCTTTTATTTTTATACGGTCGAAGGCAGATAAGGGTAAGTCAAGGGTTGCTTCGAATCGTATTCTGTCACGTATGAAAAGGGAAGTTGTGCAGAATCTTTGTTTGACATGTAGAGAAGTCTTCAACCGTTGTGGCAGGGAAGACGTATCGAAAATTACCAGGTGTCGCCTCTTGAAGCAGGCAGCCAGGAATGTTAAACCTGTTGTAAGGCCCCCTCTGAAGACTGTTCATAAGCAGAAGAGACTGAAATTGGCAGCAGAATACGTTAAGATAGATTTTTCAACAGTTCTGTTCACTGACGAATGCCGTGATACCCTTGAAGGACCAGATGGCTGGAGTAATGGTTGGGAACCGTCCTCATCGTTTGAGACACCAACAGTGGGAAGGTGGAGTCATATTTTGGGCTGGCATCGTTGGTGGTATGATGGTTGGGCCATGGAAAGTCACAGATGGCATTAAGATGACATCGAAAATATAAAGAACAATTTCTAACCGTGGTTCAAAAAGCAAAACCTTTCATTCTAGAGAAAGCTGGTTTTCATGCAAGATAATGCTCCCGTCTCATACAGCGAAGAATTCCAAGGAATACATGAAGCAAATAAGCTTTTCTGGAGGTCGTTTGCTGGAGTGGCCACTTTGTTCCCTTGATATAACCCGATCACGAACCTGTGAAGTGTCCTGAAGAGGCGCGTTTCTCAAGCTGAAAGCCTGTTTTCAAGTGATGTTGCCCTCAAGGATACAACTGTTCTCACTGTCCTGTTCTTGTTACCACTTTCACTCTCCGCAAAAGTTCCCAAATTTTATTTAATTTGCTTTGTGGGATGGACTCTTTTAACGAAGTTGCGTCTTGTCGTTGCCTTCGGAACACGGAGTAGATGAAGCAGGGACAACTGAAGAAGGGGAATATTCTTTATGCTGTATGTCTCTTTCTCTGTTTGTTTTTTATGTTGTTGGAAAAAAAGTTCGTTTCTATGTTTTTGTTTTTATATTTTCGTTTGTCATTGTGTTCAACGTGTTTTTGATGTCCTGTACCCATATATGCATGTATATATACATATATATGTAGGTATGTACATATATGTATGTATATATGCATATATATATATATATATATATATATATATATATATATATATATATATATATATATATATATATATATATATATATATATATATTATATGATCGAATGCCACGCATCCTTTTCCATGTATATGTATATATGTATATATATATATATATCTATACTTAAATATATATATGTATATATGTATATATATATATATATAATATATATATATATATATATATATATATATGTATATATGTATATATATATATATATTATATATATATAATATATATATATATATATATATATATATATACATATATATATCTATACTTAAATATATATATGTATATATGCATATAAATGTATATATATATGTATATATAAAAAAAGGAAATGAAGAAACTGCTGACAAAATAATTTAAGTAAGGGATAGTGTATTTAATTAGGTGAAAGTTCTTTTTACCGGTTGCGCATTTGTTATGCTTATCAAAAGATATATTTTTAAGGGAGATAGAGTTCCTTTCTGATAGATTTAGCCGTTTAGCAAAACACAACGATGGAATAAGTATTGGGCTTGGAAAGAACAAATCCTGGTGTCAGTTTCTTCGAATACAGCTGGGGCTCCAGCATGGCCGCATTCACTTGACTGATGCAAGTAAAACAATAAAAGAAGTATGCCATTTCAATCCCGAGCAATCTTATTTGGGGCAGCATATAAGATTTTGTTGTGAAAATTTATCTGCAATAAATTGCCCATACTTCTACAATACCCAAAATATTTTGTTTTCTATAAAATTCATAATAATATTTAATTTTAAGAATACAACAGGCCCAGTAGAGTAAAATAGGACTCACAGGGGTTCATAGGCAAAAAATGGATGAGAATCACTGCTTTAAAACATAAATACAAGACCTCAAATTTGGGGAAAATGTAGTGTCAGATATACTGATCCCTAGCTCTTGACTGGCAATTCTATGTATTTCGATCTCGAGGAAACGCAACGTTGAACTCAGCGACATGTAAGGGAAAACTAAATACTGCAATACACTGTTCGCAGCTCACATTTTTGTTCCTATCTACTTTTGTCATCAACCGCTCTTAAAATTATTTCTACTCTTGGTACAATAGCCGAAATTTTGTCAAAAAGGGCCAGATGATTACATCAACTCCAGTGCTCGACATAAAACGTCAATGTCGACTTTGCCGAGATTTGAACTCAGAACGTGCAACCATTTTTCCCAGCGTGCTAGCAATTCTGCCAGCTCGCCTCTTTCTGCCGCTCTTAAAATAAATTACAATTTCTAGCCTTGGAACAAATCGCACATTTTGCAAATATGTAGAGGATTAAACGATTCCAGTATTTGACTAGTATTGATTGAATCGAACCAAGAAAGATTAAAGTTTTAGTCCACTCTAGCAGAATGTTAACTCAGAAGGTATTAGGATATAAGTAAGGTTTCGAAATATTTTGTTGGATTTTTATGGATTTTGTCACAATGATTTCTTTCATCAGCTCAACTACAGATTTAATAGGGAAAGTATTGTGTAGTCGGAACTGATTCTGATATATGACTTGTAAGTATTTTAATCAATAACGTGTGACATTTGCACTCTGAATACAATTTGCAAAATATTCATTTCAGTTCTCTACTATTTAGGGTAAACCCATTTTACAGTTGTGCTCTACTGCTGTTTCGCTATTACATCCGAAATATTTTACTGATATCTCGGTGATATTGTAGCATAACTTAAATATTTTGGTGATAAATCAGTTTCTATTGAATAGTACCCTGCCGTTACCTCAATCATATACGAGTATAAGTTAAAGAATTTCATAGAATATTTTAGTTGCCCTCCCATATCAATATTCGTGTTATCAAAGCGAAAATCTTATGACATCTAAATACCAAACAAACAGTACAATCTTCTGCATAGCTACTACAAATTTACTTATATCGAACCAAGTTCTGGATCTTGCTTCGATTGATTTATGTCTGTCTTTCAAATTTAGTCGGATGACAAATGTAGCAAGCACAATTTCTTGTTGACCTTTGCACTTGTTTCATCAACGAGGTTGATGATCAGTTAAAACTTCTGTCGGAAGAGTATCCGTGAAATTTTACTATTCTGATTAAGAATGATTGGGAAAATTGTTTAGTGAGAGATTTAGTGACTTGAGATAGATACAATAGGCAAGGTGAGAATATTGGCAAAGAGAGAAAGAGTAAACATAAATATGTTTTTCTTAGTTTGAAGATCTATTACATTGGTGAAAGAAACTTCAAGATCAATAGGATCCTCATTTTACAGATGGATTCTGGTATATTTGTTTGCATAATATCTGCAGCATTATAGCTTTATGAGAATACCTCAGTGAGTGCTCCATGTCTGAAAGTTGAAGGTCAGCAACTACCCAGAGATGACGTATTTTCTGACCACGATCTACGAGTTGAAGTTTTGTCAATATTATATAAATTCACAGTAAGCATCATCACAGATGATAAAGCCTGCATAGAAAAAAAACCCTCCTGTGTGAGCTGTGGATAAATAGCTTTATCGGCTGGAATGCCACCTACAGAACTATCATGGTGGAAAAGTAGTGCATATAGTTAGTTTGAAAAGCTAGTGGCTACTATATTTGGAAAGATTAGAAGACATTACGCCAATCTAGAATGTGAAAGAGCTGGCAGATTCTGCGGTTGCCGAAGGCAATTTTTGCAGGTTTTACCGTTATGCTTAAGCATATCCTAGTTGTAGATATTGTGCAATGTTCTTCACTTGTACTACTGCAGCATGGATGCCAGGAAACTACTTGGGAATTGTGTTCTTGTATAAAGACTATGAAAGAAGATAGAGAGGAAGATGATATCAATCATCTACTTAGCTTTCTCTGATGAGTCAGAGACGAAAGAAATTTACTCTTAGGTGAGCGTAATGTAGAATTGTTATAGTTCCAACCAGTTTGCGGAGTAGTAGTAAATTCTGAAGGAGGGATTGTTAGACAGTAGAATGATGTGAGATGAGGCGCTTTGATTATGTAGAGTCAGTCAAACCGATGGGCGTAGAACATATGACAGCTAAAAAAAGTCGGGTTTAGTAGATGTGCCTGGAAAAATGATGATATTTATAGAGGGTCTCAATAAAAGCAAGAGTTTTCTTTCTCTTCTTACGTTCCTTTTTTCTAAAGAATATTCCGAGCAAAAAATATTTACAAAGCTGTAGAATCTTAATTATGGAACTGAAAATTTGAATTTAATATGACCACAAAAATTACTGTTGTTCCAAGTCGAAAGCCGAGTACGCTTATGATTAGACATCCTGTGTGACCATCCTACCTGATATTCAGCCATTATGTATTTAGAATTTTAATATTCCATTAAGTTTCTCTTATTTTAAAATGATAGATTGTAATTTAGAGGAATCTGTCTCATATTTCTTGCAGGCTGAACATTTTACAAGCCAGTGAAATCTTTCCCCAACAAATAATAATGTCAGATAAAAAGGATTCCAGCTTCATTTGGAAATAGTTTCAAGAAAGTAAAATGTTAATGACCTGACATTAAACTCCACTTTCAGTGTACATTATGTCAGTCTGGATATTGATAATCCTATTACCACAGCTATAGAGATAGAGAACTTACTTTAAGGGAGTCTATACATGTCTTGCCACATCATAACATAAATCTATATAATAGTATATGCTAAGGAAATGTCATTGTTATCTGATATATTATACATAGCCATAACATATTGTATTACAGAGAAATATAATGCGCTATCGTTAGACATTTCTTCACATTCAGTTTAATTAGATGTTGATAATTTATGAAATACCGAAAATTTGAGGGAATTTTATCTATCTTACAGACAAAATCTTTAAATCAAAATTCTTTAAATAATTCCCAGCAATATCCTGTATTTAACGTTCTTACAGAATCTATTGTTGTGTTCAAGTTGTTTGAGATATTATTGCTTAATATAAATATACTAAGTGTAGAGCAAAACTCCTGGCCAATTGTATTTTATTACAGAGGCAGTCGAAAGTGAAAAACTACAAGGTAACTCAGGGCAAAGTTCTCCGGCGTATGCAACACGTTAGGAAACTAGGTTGTGTTACTGACCAGGAAAATGAAATTAATATGATAAGAATATGTAGTCCTTTATGACTGTCTCTCTTATTAGCATTAAAGGGTAAAAATGCGTATGATGTGTCTTTTTGCAATTTCTTGTTTTATTTGGAGGAAAGAACTGTGTCAATGGCTTTTCAGATATATATGGTCAATGTAGTTGATTTTCGTGAACAATTGCAAGTTGATGATCGCAAGCAGGCATTAAGAATATGCTAGGATTGAAAATAGTGGTTAGTGCAGACCCTAGGGGCTCAGAGACATTATGAGTGATGAGAGAACGAAAGAATAGCAAGCTGAGTTATTCTGGATGATTGTAGTATGAGACAAACTATGTGAAAGAATCTGAAGGCTCTGGGTAGAGTGGAGAGGAGGATAGTTGGTAAGTTCGTAGTACTGGTTCTTCTAAGGCTAATGACTAATAATCATGTCTATTTTATCAGTTGAACTAATATTCTTTTTAGAAAGAAGATTTTGGCAAGGACAAAAACCAACGTGGTAGCATAATTTAAAATCAACTGTAATTAAAACCAGCGCAACCTGAAGTGAGTGCAAGTTTTAATAATTGTCAACTATGTGAAAATAGCGACGAAGTGGATTTGTTTCAGATGTTTTAAGCAAATAGAAATTGAAGACAGACAGTAGCAACTAAGATACAAATATCTGCTTGCAGAGATGTCTTGTTTAAAAGAATGTGCTGGAGGATTGTGTAAAATTTCAGGAGATTCTTTCGGAAAGCATCAGAATGCTCGGCTGTGGTAATGAAAGAGAAGAGAACGTTTAGGGTGTGTAATACAGTGAAAACGTCTTAAGCTTCTAAATAAATTACAATGGGTTTACAGTAGATTTAGATAGTTCTTCTACGTTTCCAAAGAATGTGAGAAAATCTGTAGGAATTCTTTGACGCCGCAGGCAAGGCTATCAACACTGTTGATAAGAAAAGTCGCTGTTCTTGGATTAGAAATGGATTAATAAACAACTATCAAACTGAAGTAGCATATTAGTCTATCGTAATGTAGGTACACCATACCAGCCCACCATACCACACCACACCACACCACACCACACAACTCCACACCACACCACACTACACCGCACCACACACACACATGTAAATCTAAACGCGCGCACACACACACATCCCTATCTTTTATCGTTTACTTTTTCATGTTAGGACACTGCCTTGAAGGGTTTAGTCGAACAAATCGACCCCAGTAATTTTTCTAAGCCTACTACTTATCCAATCCGTCGCTTTTTGCCGAATTGCTAAGTCACGACGACGTAAAGGAAGCAATACAGGTTGTCAAGTGGTGTTGAGAGGCAAACTCAAAGACACTCACATACATACATATATACATACATACATACATACATACATACATACATACATACATACATACATACATACATACATGCATGCATGCATACATACATACATACATACATACATACATACATACATACATACAACATACATACATACAAACATACGACGGGTTTCTGTCAGTTTTCCTATACCAAATTCTCTCACAAAGCTTTGGATTTCCCAGGGCTCTAGAAGACACTTGGTTAAGGTACCACGCAATAGGACTGATATATAATATATATAATGTATTCATCTATATAGATATATTTAGGGGCCTGTAGAAAACCCGTTAAAATACCTTTGTCATCCATATGAAGCGGCTGAGAAATAGAATTACTGGGACAAAATGTGTCCTATCTCAAACAACTAAGCGGTTAACATGCTCGTCAACAGACATCTTTCTCTGTCAGAAAAATAGCTGTCACCGATACCAATTGTTATTCTAATTTTTGTGATGTTAATCGATTTTCAAAAGACATTCAAAAACAACCACATGCTGCCATAAAATAGAATAGTAAAATTGTAAACAACCGCTGACATCATCGCTACCATCAATACCATCATCACTCGCCATTCTTACATTCCTTATCTCTATGTGAAAGAAACACAAATATACATGTATGTATTCATGTCTTAAAATGTTAGATACATATATTCAAGTATGTCATACACGTCTTAAAATCAATTTAAAACTGCAGATTGAAAAGAAATTTTCCAATTTCTCTAAAATATCATCTGATAATCGACCAGTTTTGAAGAGAGCGAAGGAAAAGCAACCCATCTTAACGTTAAAAGCTATTGACAATCGGTGGAGGCTTAATCAAAACATGTGAGACTCTACTTGTCGCTATACAGCTAGTATCACATTGAAAGAGCATCGTTGATGTACATAAATTGCTTACAGTAATGAAATAACTCAACATAAACAATGTAGGTGAGTATCCAAGTAGAAGAAAACATCTTGTCTACTATAGGCACAAGGCCCGAAATTTTGGAGTGGGAGGGCTTTTAGCCGATCATATTGACGAGTGTTCAACCTTTACTTATTTTATCAACATCGGAAGGACGGAAGACAAAGTTAGCCTGGCAGAAAATTTGAACTCAGAATAAATTACGATAAACATTTTGCCCGGTGTGCTAACGATTCTGCCAACTCACCGCTTTGAACTAGAAGAAAATATCAACATCGTGCGCAGCAGAAACGGCGGCCATCTAGATAATGTCGCTTGGATAAGGCCAATAATATTTCACTTTGAACCAACAATAACTCACGGAAAAGAAAACTATCTAAAACAATAGAGATTTTATGATCCAACCGGATGCGGTGGAATTAATTTGAACAAACTGGAGTCGTTAAATAAGAAACCATGTCAGAGAAAGTATTGTTCTAAAGAACCAGTATCAACCATAATTCCAGTCCACATGCTCTAAACCGGTGGCTGAAAGAAAACTGCACACATTACATTACATTCACACACACACACACACACACACACACACACACACACACACACACACACACACACACACACACACACACACACACACAAACACACACACACGCACACACACACGCACATCATAGTGATTGCTCCGTCGTCACAGATGATTACCATCTCCATGTGCTTCTTCTTGACAGTAGCATTTCTGACTTTCTGCTCAAGCCCTCTCAGATGACTATTCAGTCCTTTGCAGATCTGCATCGCTTAAAGCATAAGTGACAGACGAAAGTTGTAACTTACTGTGCACTTACAACAGTAAGTCTTCCATCGCACCATAAAGTGACACCTATACGCCATTGGAATATTGTGATAAACGTTTACACAACACAAGTACCACTCTCTGAATTTCGCTGATTAGTACCTAATGATATGCTGAAACGAGATGACCAGTAACCACGTAAAACCGCAAGACAGTGTCCCTCTTCTACAGAGATGGTGTGACAGCAGTTGAGGATCCTTACTCCAAGTGACTTGACTGCGCGCCCTGAGACTAACCAGGGTATTTCGGTAACCCCGTGCTAAGATGGATAATCATCACATATGCTACTGATCCCAGGAACCCTGACAGGTGCAACTACTCCGGGTCAAAGTAGATCAGGGAACAGCAGTGACAAAACATTGGTTCCACACTCCTCAAAATTCTGGAACTCGCCAACCAGAGCGCCACTAACAGATGCCATGTTCTGGACGTACATACATGCATACACACATACATACATACATACATACATACATACATACATACATACATACATACATACATACATAATACACACACACATACATACATACATACATACATACATACATAGACACATACGTACGTACGTACATACATACATACATACATACATACATACATACATACATACTACATACATACATACATACATACATTCGTATGAGATTTATTCTCGTGTTAGTAAGAAAACCGTGAATGTCATTTTATCGACAATATGAAACAGCTAAAGAATTACTGGGGCAAAACCTACCCTATCTTAAACCATTTAGATCTAAACGGCTCCAACTATTGGTATCTTTCATTGTCCAAAAAAATAACTGTCTCAGATTGTAGTTGTTATTTATAACTCTTGTGATGTTAATTGATTTTCAAAAGATATCTCCAAACAACTGTTTGCTGCCATAGAACGGAAAGAGAAAAATTGTTAAAAAAATGTAATAAATAAATAGAATAATAAATAAATTAATAAATAAATTAATAAGCTTCCTCTCAGGAAGATTT
>NC_042999.1:92421156-92446156 GCF_006345805.1 Octopus sinensis
CATCTTGTCTCAGACATTGTACTGCGGCCATATTGCAGCACCACAATAAAGAGTTTCCGTCGAATAAATCGATCCCTATATTTATATTTGAGGATGGTTCTTATTGTATCTATAACTTTTGTCGAACCCTACGTTATAGGAGTCTAAACGAAGGAACACCGGTTCAAGAGAGAAAATACAGTTGGGAATATGAAGATTAAGCCAACAGAAAGTATTGAACAAGAGTAATTTTCAAATAGGGTTAAAAGTTTCAAAAGACCACATATAAAACCTTATGAAATTTTATTTTAATCACGTTTTCTAACAACGCATAAAATCACACTAAAATTTTTTCTATCTTAATCAAGTGCAGCGAAACAAAAACAACACTCACAACTATGTTGAAGCTCATAAACATAAGCATTAAAATTCTCAAAATAACACAATCTCATTTAAGCAGCTGTATACTCTTATACTCCTTAATATACAAACAAACTACACGGAGGCAAAAAAATTAGTAGACACGCAAACATACATGTATATATGTATGTATGTATGTATGTATGTATGTATGTATGTATGTATGTATGAATGTATATATGTATGTATGTATGTATACACACATTATATAAATACATACAAAAGCATACATATACACGCAACATAAATACGCATACATACAAATGTATGCAACGAATACATATATATATATATATATTATATATATATATAGGTGCCTATGGATAGATATATACATACATATGTCATATATATATATATATTATATATATATATATATATGTAAAAACACAGAGTAGAGGAAATTGAAAATGTAAATCATTGGCAGTAAAACATATTCCCCAACGCATTAATGAAGATATTCAATCAATTATACGTACACACACACACACACACACCACACACACACACACATTTCCTACGCATGCATTGTTTGGGTTTATCAGCTGATGGTTTTTACACCATTTTACATATAGTCATGGTCAGGCTATTCAATTCACCTTAGGTTCGTTTCAGGTGCGAGATGTTGATAAGTCACAAAAATGACGAAACATCGATGACCATCACTCACCACTAGAACTCAGGGTGAGTGGCTTTGCCCGTCTTTGACTGATTTTAGGTGTTTTAACACCTGGCGCTGTGTAGGAGTCATCTCCAACGCCTCAATTCGCTGCTAACCGGTGAAGAATCAAAGCACATACATTGAATATGTGAGTTCGGTATTATATACAAATATGTATATGTATATATATATATATATATATATATATATATATATATATATATATATGTGTGTGTGTGTGTGTGTGTGTGTGTATACACATACTTACATGCATGTATAAATTCACACACACACGCACATTCACACAAACCCCGCACCACACGCACACACACACGTATGGATACACACACACACACACATACACCTGTACACTCAGACATAGATACTCACTTATATATGAGTGGATTTTACATATAAACGAACATAAACACACAGAGCAATATAAATGCAAACACACATAAATATGCATATTCAAACATACATCCATACACTTCAGTAGATATGGATATATACACATATACACACACATATACATACATACATACACACATACATACATACATACATACATACATACATACATACATACATACATACATACATACATACATACATACCAGAATATAGGCATATTATATATATATATATATATGTATGTATATATCCTTTAAGTTTGCTTATGTGAAGCGTTTTTTAGTGCGCTCATTAAAAGCTACTATGATATTTATTCTGGCTACCGCTTATTATTTCCATCTTTCAGAGTAATTTTTTTTGGCTGGTTATTAGTTTGGTGCCGCTATAGCGTAGGATGACTATAGTAAAGGCGAGAATGTATGTGCTCGTTTCTTCAGGCAAAAAATTGCATTAGTATTTTGGTTGTATCGAATTGTTAACTTAGGTACTGTTAAATATCCCTCAGCTAAACATTCGATACAACTAGATCACTAAGGCAAATGTTTTCCAAGGAAACTAGTACATTAATGTTTCCCCCTTATAAATCTATGGATATTGCTAATCATATTTGTAATATCCTATGGATGGAGAATGCAAGAACAAAAACATGATTTGTGGAAACGTACGTAGCAATGCATTAAAGGTCTTATGAAACCCATACGTACAAATACATACATGTAAATATAGATATATTAATATAACAAATATGTAAAGAGGGTCATATAGAAGCATATGGATATAAACATATAGCTGCTTCATGATGACTAAAAGTAAACAATTTTTCCACATTGAATTTGGCAACTAGATTGTAAAAGTAAATTTAATGAAGCACGTATGACAAAGTAGAGGTAGACAGGAGTACATAGAGGCTTCCATGTGTAGAATTACAGAATCATGCGGTCGTTAGAACGCAGCAACTTTAATAATATGTGATAAGTTATTTAGGTGTGAAATATGGGTATAGTAGACTGGAATGATATACATCAATGTACAAAAAGTATTTTTGCAACTAGCAGAATGTAAGAATATGGTCTAATACATTATTTATTACTAAAGTGACACAAAATTATGGTTAACCGAGATAGAGAATTATTAATTTATTGATATAGGTGATAAAGTTCATTAGTGTAGGTTTAATAATCAAGTGTCAGATAAGGTATAATTAGCATATGGTAACAACTTGTATTTAAGACGCAAACATGAATGGGTATCAAGTATTTCTATAAATAACGGAATGTAGTTTTATACGTTGTCTATCTCTTAGATGAAAACAAATTATGGTTAAGAAGGTAGGGACTTATTCAATTGTATTAATTTAAGTAATAAAATGACTGGATATGCTCTAATACATTATCTGTTACTAGGGTTAGATCAAATCATGATTAACTAAGGAAGGAAATTATTCATTTCTATTGATCAGGGTTATAAATTTTACTAATGCAGGTGCAATGATTAAGTGTAAGGTTAGGTATAACTAGCATACAGGAAAAATTTGTATTAACCCTTCTGCTCATGTGGCAGAACTCCATTTTTTCCGGAAGTTCGTACATTGACTCTGCGAGTATTCCAGTCAATAATTTCCACATAAGTGGCAGACAGGATATCGGACTGTAATTGTCTACCGTATTGCCTTTCTCGATGTTTTTCCAGCACAGCACTGTCCTACCCAATGTCAACCACTCTGGTGTTACATGGTCGGCATTTAACTAGGTGTTGAGTTGCGCAGCTATTCGTGCATGATATTCACCAAATCTTTTGATCCAATAGCGTTGAAATCCATCTGGTCCTGAGGCCTTCCAGTTGCTCATCTTTTTGCTGATTTCCTTCATTTCCCTAACTGAAATGACTAGTTCTGCCTGTTTTGGACATACTACTGTTTGTTTCAGTTCTTGGAACCATTCACCATCCTTCTTGTGCTCCTTGTCTTTGCTCCAGATGTCACTCCAAAACCTTTGACTTTCATTGTTTTCCGGTATCAACTTTTCATCTGTACACTCTCCATTTATTTCTTTATAGAGTCTCTTCTGATCTACACTGAATAATCTATTTTGGTGGTAACTCTTCATTCTTTAGTCGTATCTTACCATCTTTGCTTTCTTTGCAACGAGGCGCTCCTTCAGTTATTCCATTACCACTTTCAGGCCCTTTCTTTTAATATTATACTTCCTTTTCAGTGCTCTGTATTTTTGTTCGCTTTTAAGCTTCTCTTTCTTGTTTCAGTCTAACACAGAAATTTCCTTCGAGAGCAAATTTAACCTTGCCTATATTCTGCTTTTCCACCATAGGTCTTTTCTTTTGTCACTCCCATTGTATTTCTTTTTCTTGACATCAACACCCACATTTTCTCCTATAACAATACTTGCTGCCTTGATCAAATTATTTGTTTCTGTGATGTTGTTTGTTTTGATGTATTTCAGAATTTCATTTAATTTTTTCGTTTCTTGGTTCAATTTCCATCGATCAAACTTTTTAATGTTACAAATAATGTCGTTATCGTTCTACTGTAGTCTTACCTTTATTCTGTCGTAGATTGCCTTTTGTTCATCTGTAATGTTGCCATTAGTTTTATTGTCATCTATATGTCTCTCATCAAGTAAACTGCCACTGCTCCTTTCCTGTGCTATGAAATTACTCTTATTAGTAAGCACAGTATTTTCATTGTTATCTCTGCTGCTATTTTCCAAGACCCGTCTTTTGATAGCTTCGAGCACTACTTCTGTGAACCAACGAATTTTCCCTATTGCTCTAGCTTGATCACACAGTCTTTGTTTCGTGAGTTGAAACAATCCCATTTCCCTCACATGAGCATTCGTACGTTATCGGTAACCCCTAATATGAGCACCATTTTCATCTACCTGGTTGCTCAGGTAGTAACACTCCATGACCACAGCATTAATTTGCTTGCTCCATCTATGCCGTATGTGGTGGTCCCTTTCTGGATATCGACAAGCTGAAGCCGGACCAGAATCTCTGAGCTTGCCGGGTGCAACACTGTCACCATCAATGGCTTCATTTTCATTACCACCGTTATTCACAATATTTTGTGTATTCATTGTCACTCATATGAGGTAGCGATTATCAGGTTGCGCAATTACCAGTGTTTTTATTATGACACCATCACAAGATGTATCGTTAATGAGAAAATGTGGAGATTCGGGGAAACTCCATTCGCTTCTTTCATTATTATTATTATTGTTATTATTATTATTATTATTATTATTATTATTATTATTATTATTTATTTATTATTATTATTATTATTATTATTATTATATTATTATTATATTATTATTATTATTATTATTATTATTATAACCTTGGCGGTTGGATGGAACCTACACTCGCCTCCTTATGAGAGCTCAAAATCTCTCGTGGAAGCGCCATCCAACCAAAATGCAAATATATGGGAAACTACCACCTGTGTCATCTCTTGTGAAAGGTAAGAGAGTCCAGTTTGCTGGACATTGTTGTAGAGCTGAAAAAGAGGTAATTTCTACTCTTCTCCTCTGGAAGCCATCTACTCGCAATACCAGAGAGCGCACACTCTCCTACCCTGATGTAATCTCCAGGGATACAGGCATCCAGCAACAGGACCTCCGTAATGCCATGATGGACCGTGAAGTCTGGCGTAGCATGGTAAATTCCATTGTCTCGACCACGGTCGAACAATGATGAATGATTATTATTATTATTATTATTATTATTATTATTATTATTATTATTATTATTATTATTATTATTATTATATTATTGAGTGAGAGAACAGTGCATGCCATCAAAGTGACACTGGGGTAAAATATACGAAGCCAAGTATACCCATCATGACTATCCGTCTGATAAGGGTACACCAGGCACATGCATCACAACCATTTGTGCGCGACATGGTGATCTTATATCAAAATAGACAGCGTATGACCTTGCAGGTGGGGCCCAGTTAGAATTTTCTTCAGGTCGAGTAGCCCATCCCACTTAAAAGGTTCCTGAATAAGGGTTGTTTAAAGATGTTGAACGAAACACCCATGTTTCCAGAGGTGAATTATTCAAACCCCAAAGAATTCCTCTCAACACATGGCTATGATGCTCCCCCACTACTTCTGCTCGTGATCAGAGATGCACATATTGTCAGCCACTAAGGGACATGCTCAACTGGTTATGGTCAAACAACTGACAAGCAAATCTGTGGTATTGAGCAGAATATTTGCTGTAGCCCATCTTTTATTATTATTATTATTATTATTATTATTATTATTATTATTATTATTATTAATTATTATTATTATTACACACGTACGCACACTTATATAAACGTACCCAATAAGTGTGAGTTACAATGGAATGGAATTGATATTTTACACCATCATCACTTTGAGTTACACATTATCCTGTTTTTACAAAATGACGGAACATTTTATCATGATATACTTGTTCATTTTATAAAGATATCACATATTTGGTAACATGCGACTTATACTTCTGGAGATTCTAAAATTTGAAGTTTAACATTGAAAAGATTTAGATATAATGATAAGAAATTAAATCTGACTAAATGGGGAAAAATGCGAGATGAATAAAGGCAAATATAAATAACATAAAAATATGAGAAAGAAGAGATTGTACGCGGTCGGTAATTCACCGAAAAAATGATAATTATCACTAGTTAACAACGATGGTGTTAGGCCTCAAAATTATGTAATTGTTATGACTTGTAATTGAAAGAAGCAGAGAGAGAGAGAAAGAGAGAGAGAGAGAGAGAGAGAGGAAAAGAGAGAAAAGGTTGCTGCTGTTCTTCTTCTTCCCACCACCACCACCACCACTACTACTACTACTACTACTACTACTACTACTACTACTACTACTACTACTGCTGCTGCTGCTGCGCTGCTGCTGCTGCTGCTGCTTCATCTTCTGTGACAGTTTTACTTTTTCCTTCTTAGTTCTTCAGCACTGCCTGAACTCGAATGCATTCCCTTCTGCCCCTCTGCTTCTTTCTCGCTCTATTTGACTGCATGCATTCATTGTAAAATTTATTTTTCCTTATTCGTTTATAAACTCATCCCAAATAAGTATACACTTTTCCCATGAAACCATCGCAGTTAATTGCCTATTTATATCGTAGGTCAACAAACAATTTGCCTCTTCTGTCGTTTTCTTTTTATTTGTTTCCTACTTTCATCTTTTCTCTAAATATATTTATGCTAGTGTGTGTATACCTTTGTCATTATGGGTAATATCATGAAACAGCATATATGCTATATTTATAATGTAACTTTTATTCAATTTCTTGGTGCTTAAATAAATGATGAAATGATTACTAGTTTCAAAAGAAAAAAAAAACCATTTATTTTCTTAAGACAGAATTAAATATAACAATATTTAAACGATAAAAAAAAATCATAAATACAAAAATGAAAAATTACTCTGTGTTGATTTTTGTATTATTGAGGTTCACACAAACAACGAGCAAACTTTCATCTTCTCTATCATTGAAAATAAGTTTATGTATGTACACACGCACGCACGCACATACATACATACATACATACATACATACATACATACATACATACATTCATACATACATACATACATACATACATACATACATACATATGTGTGTATGTGAGTCTGTGTGTATATATACATACATGGATATATATATATATATAATTATATATCCATAAATATTTATATATACATTCATACATACACGCGAACTCTCACAAATATATGTATGTATCACTCTTGCCCTCCGTTTGTCATCAATGACCATGGATAAAGGTTTTTTGTTGTCCGTCGCACATATAGGCTGCTCGAGTGTTGCTTGGATTATAGCGTTGCCCGATTCCATCCCTCCAGCATAGGTTATTGGATAGGATCCGGGAATGGGTAGTTGCAGGAATGCGTCGTTGTCTGTAACGAGGTTATAGACAACGTTGTACTGGCTCTTGGACACCGACTCGTAATTTTTCCTCAGAGCTTATTCCCAAAGCCCTTATAAAGGCTGGGTATAGCCGTAAGGCAGCAGAGGGCCACAATCAGGGTTTCCCTTGCCCATTATGAGTTGCACCCGCTCTGCCGTAAATTTGACTTCCACCTGCCCGACTGACTTGCTAATTAATCCATAGGTGGGACCGTGACAGGCGCATGTATTCTGTATCGGAATAGATCTGGGAATAATAGTGGCTAAGTAGTCACTTCACACATCCCAAAACACTGGAACTCTCAAACCAAGGCCTCACCAATGGGTGTAGTTTAGAGTATATGTGTTATGTATGTATGTATGTATGTATGTATGTATGTATGTATGTATGTATGTATATATGTATGCATGCATGTATGTATGTATGTATGTATGTATGTATGTATGTATGTATGTATGTATGTATGTATGTATGTATACATTCTCCCTCTGTTCCTCTTCCTCTGCCAGTGATTATCTTCTTTTCTGCAGTGTGTATGTGTATAGGGCCTGCCATTACACCTGGTATATGCATTCTTTGTACACCTCTTATGTCTACTCTCTCCGTGTATTCCTTTTACTCTCTCTCTTTGTCTGTCTCTCTTTTAGTTTCTTTCTCTCTTTTTTTCTCTCTCTTTCTTACTCTCTCTTTATCTGTACGATGTATAGCGTAACTGGAGAAACCAATCAACTAAAAAGCATTTAAGCAGCTATTAGCTTTCCATGTGTCACACTTTACACAAATAAACTGCTGGAAGCTTTGAAACTGCGGTACACTTCTCGACGAATCATCTCGTATAGACACATAATGTTTAAAAAAAATACCCACAGAAATCCCGCACTGGCAAGCGAAAAGTGTCTAGTAGCAGTGGTAAAATTACTAAATACGTATTTTCTGCCTTTTTGAGCATCATCAATAGCAAGCATACAATAGCATCGCGTACTTAAACAAATTTAGCCTCTACTAATGCAGGAGCAGCAATTGGCCGACAGGCTGGATGCTATCCGTTATTACTAACAGAAATAGTATTAATTCAAAACAGAATTCTGTATATCATACTTAACGCAAATATACTGTTGAAAGATTTCAAACCGCGGTATTCGTTTCGTGATAGCCTCTGTATATGTGTACTGTATTGTTAAGAGTCGCTTCGCGGGTCAGAGTATTGACTTTTTGTAAAACTTTAAAATACTGAATTGTCGCAAACTGAATAATAAACGGGGCAATTTGATTGGTTAAAATTAATATTTAAAAAAGCCCACACAGGTAGTCCAGACTTTGATTTTGCTTCACTCAATCAGTAGTTATGTCAGAATTATCATGTACTTACAAAAAAGGTAGATGTATTAGTTGCAAAGGATGGTACAGATGTGGATGTACATGTCGTGGAGATAATAAACGAAACGAAAATGTAAACACACATGCCGCAAAGAGAATACGACTTATGGGAGATGCCGGCACACGCAAAACAAATATGAATACAAGAAAACGTAGTATGTATACGGAACAAGAAGATTCTGAACCAGAAGTTAACGATCCATCACGAATTGTTTCAACAGTGGGGGAATTGTATGAAGCATTTGATTTAAAATCAGTATCATCATTACCGGGAAAAGCTAAACCTGAAAGTACCCGAATGGAAAACTTTGAGGAAGCAGCTAAAAAGCGACTAGTGAAACTAACCAGTGCCATAGTGAAAAAAAGTATGCTCTATCATTAGTCTGTATGATGCCGAAGGCCGTATGAAAGAAGTAGTTAAAAACGAAGGAGAAAGTTTCGTCGATAAAGGCAAATTAGCGGAAAATATCATTAAAGTATGAAAGGCATTGCCGATAAATGTTGTAAAGTAGCTTCATTAAGACGAAAGTATAAACATATGGCAAGTGGAAAGCAGCTTACACCTTCCAATAGATCAATTATACGATACGATCGTGATCAAATGGAAGCTGCAGTGGAGTTTGTTTTGTCAGATGCTAATGTATGCAACATCTCATGGGGTACCAAAACATTTACGATTAATGACGAAGAAATATCCCCCACCAAGCTGATTAGGAAAAATAATGCAACTATAATGCTACGTGATTACAAAGAAACCATACTTAAAAATAAACAATTAGGCTCTACATCATTCCGGAAGATAGTTAAAACAAGCGGTCGATTATATGTCGGGAGTATTAATGTATGAACATTTTGCACGTCTGAAGACTGTTGTTGCTATCAGTGCCGAATCAGAATCTTTGAAGGCTATTTTCAATGGTTTAGAAGCTTACATTAAGACAACCTATGAGGGACACATTTCAGCATGTAGTGCCACGGATAAAGAGTTTTCTTTATCCATCTCTGGAGCGGAAATGAAACAATGTGGTGTTTGTTGCTTCCCCAAGCATATAATATAATACATTAAACGGCATGTGGGCCCAGAACAGGAAATTCTATTGAATGATGCTATGGAAAAATTATATCTTTTATTTAGTCATCGTGTGAGAGTACTTAACGCAACAGGACTGATGAAATGATGTCCAATTTACGTTTAGAAGATGCTATGGTTGTTATGGATTTCAAAATGAAATTCGAAGTGATCACTCAGTAGAATTTGTCGGTATTCCGGGAGATTTATTTGTTCTTTATGCACCGTTACTCGTTTACGTAACGGGAGACTCGTTTGTCCAACATAATTATGTTGGCAACCAGCGCATGTGAGAACGTAGATAAGGTTCTCGGAGGAACAGGAGAAGTTAGTCTTGATTGTGAACTTCGTACCTTGTTTGAAGGTAAATTCAGAGCCTTCAAGTAGAAAGCGGCAGGTACCACAGTTTGAGCGTGCACATTTTTTTACTGTTGGGGGTGGATGTGGTGTGTGAAGTTTGGCATTTGTCAAGAGTTTTTTTAAAGATTTGTGTTGCCTTTTACATTTGAGGATTTTGTGTGTATTTATAATGTTTTTCATTTTTGGGTCTGTTGACAGTAGACTGAGGTTTTGTATGATTGTGGTGTATGCTTCGATATTTTTGGGGTTGTGGGTGGAAATGTATAGAAGTATTTTGAGGTTGTGTGTGGTGTTAGGTTGGGTGGTTTTCAGTGTAGTGTTATCTAGTTCTTTGGCGCGTTTTGTTCCATACTCTATAAGGGTGGAGGGATATTGACGTTGTAATAGTGTTTTTTTGAGGTCTTGAAGGCGTATTTCTCGTGTTTTTGGATCCGAGACAATGGTGCATACCCTTTTAGCTAAATTGAAAGGGGTATTTGTCTTGGTGTGTTTTGGGTGGCATGAACTAAAGAGGAGGTATTGTTGTGAGTCTGTAGGTTTGTGGTAGATGTCTGTTATGATTTGGTTCTTAGGTGTTTTTATAATTAGGAGATCAAGGAATGGGAGATGATGTTTGCTTAATTCCATAGTGAATTGGATGTTGGGATGTATGTTGTTTAGTATGGTTTTGAATTCCAGGAGTTTTTCATAAGGTTCTTTCCATATGATGAAACAATCATCTAAATACCTTTTCCAGTTTTCCATTAGGTATGTGTGGAAAACATGTCCAAATTTCTGGCTTGATATTTCATAGAGTGACAGTTCGAAGTAACCCATTATGAGGTTCGCAAGGACTGGTGCAGCCTTGGTACCCATCGCAATACCACATTTTTGACGGTGGTGTGTGTCGTCGAAGAGAAAAAAATTGTTTGTCAGAATGAACTTGAGAGATTCTGTAATAAAAGACTTGTTGATGCGGTCAGAGAATGTCTCTGGGTGTTTTTCTAGCCAGAAGTCAATTGCCTCTATACCATACTCATGTGGGATGTTGGTGTAGAGGTTGATGACATCAAAGGATACCAGGAGTGCCTCCTCGTTAACTGTTTTCGGGAGGTGTTTGAGCATGTCCAGATCATCCCTAATGAAACTTTTGATGTGGGTAAGGAAAGGTTTCAAAAGGATGTCTAGGAAGTTACTCAGGCGGTGTGTTTCACAGGAGGTACCAGCCACGATGGGCCTTAGTTTTAGGTCCTCCGGTGCTTTGATGTTGATGTGGATGTCAGTGGAGAGTTTGCAGGCTTCGGTGATGTATTTGTTTTTATGGATTTTAGGAAGGCCATAAAAGAGGCTGGGCTTGCATTTGAAAATGGTGATATAATCCCTTTCTTTTTCTGTGAGTCCCTGACCGTGTTGGCGTATGAGTGTGGTGAGGTTTCTGATTGTTTTTTGCTGTTTGTAGTTGTTAATAACCTCATAGAAAATGTTATTGTTAAGCATGGAAAACACTAGGTGTTTATAAAATTCCGTGTCCATAAGGACCACAGCACTCCCTTTGTCCGCTTCTTTGATGGTGAGGTTTTTATCCAGTTGTATGTCACGTAGGTTTTCCCATTCTTCCTTACTGAAATTGGATTTTACCTTGGTTTTGCTTGGGGTAAAGGGGAGACTCTGGATGTGTTTGCAGAAATCGTCCAGTGTTTTATTTCTCCCTTTTGATGAAAGGTGCATAAAGAACAAATAAATCTCCCGGAATACCGACAAATTCCACTGAGTGACCACTTAGACTCATGTGCTAAAGACTTAAACCCCAAATTCTATATATTCCCCTTCTACCAATGTAAAGACGGGATCACCACACAGGAGAGAATTAACAAGGAGAATCTCTTTATTGAAAAATTCCAAACACAACTTAATATGCAAACTCCTCGTTGATCAAACTTCCTTTTTCTACCTCACTCTTCATGGATGGACTAACATAAATATATAAAGATACCATGCATTCATCACTTCAAGCTAAAACTTATATTCTTTAAATATCATTTTTACTATTGTTGTTATTACTATCATTTTTATTATAAATGATATGACAATCTGAAATGCAATTGTCTATGCAGATTTATATAATTAGAAAATAATATAAATATAGTGTTAAAATCTGAAAGTTAAGTTAACAAACAATTATATATAAAAAAGATAACGCAAATGAAGCTAAAATGATAATTTTATAATTTGGGTTTTACCAACAGCCTTTATTGAAGAACTCAAAAGAGTTGTCTCCCCTTACTCACAACACAGGAACTGAAGAACCACAATTACTACTACTTCTTGTTCTGCCAACATCCTGAATTAAACCAAACAACACATGCTCTTAATCCCATTGGATCCTAATACCTCAAGGTAATTTTTTCGTGAACAATCATTAAACTCAAGATACACAACGAACTCACAATGTATCGGAGTACTTATTTTTTAATTTTTGTACATTCTTATTATTATTCTTTTGCAAAAAACAATGCAATTTTCTCTTTTTCCCCTTTCTAATTTTTAAAAAACTTTTTTAACATAAATATTCTTGACAAGTCATACAATGACGAAAACCGGTTGAATAAATATATATTTATATATTTTATCAATTTCTCATTTTATTAAAATTTTCTTTCATTTGAGCATTCTGCATTTAAAAAAAAAAAAAAAAAAAAAATTCCTTGCTTATCATTTCTCCACGTGCGGTCAACAGAACCCCACCATTTAGTGATCTATATATATATATATATATATATATATATGTAATGTTGAAATTTACAGAAAAACAAATGATGAAGACAGGTGTATAAACAGCAAGTAGGTTATTTAGTTTAACGTTCGGCAAGGTGAGAAAGTCTTTTGTGTTTTGAGCGTACGCTCTTCAACAGAAAGGAACACGAGGAAATAAACAGAATGAGAATAAAATAAACTTGTGGGTTTAGTCCTCAATGTGTGTGCTTGTATGTCTATATATATGTGGAGGCGCAATGGCCCAGTGGTTAGGGCAGCGGACTCGCGGTCATTGTGAGTGTTGTCATTGCAGGCGTTGTGAGTGTTTATTGAGCGAAAACACCTAAAGCTCCACGAGGCTCCGGCAGGGGATTGTGGTGATCCCTGCTGTACTCTTTCGCCACAACTTTCTCTCACTCTTACTTCCTGTTTCTGTTGTACCTGTATTTCAAAGGGCCGGCCTTGTCACTTTCTGTGTCACGCTGAATATCTCCAAGAACTACGTTAAGGGTACACGCGTCTGTGGAGTGCTCAGCTACTTACACGTTAATTTCACGAGCAGGCTATTCCGTTGATTCGGATCAACCGGAACCCTCGTCGTCGTAACCGACGGAGTGCTTCCATCCACGTATATATATATATATATATATATATATATATTATATATATATATATATATATATATATATATATACATATATGTATATATATATACATATACATATACATATATACACACACATGATTGACCGTGTGTGTGTACTCGTATGCAAAATACAATGTGTGATTTTTATAGTACATAGAGTGGTAAAATCATATGTAGACAATTTATTCTTATCAATATTTGCCTTTGTGGATGACCATCAACGCGTTTCCTTTCCTATAATTAAATATGACAAATGTTTTTCTTGAGTTTTCGATATATAAACGTAAAACTATATGCGATCTCATCTGTCCTGAAATCGCCAGAAGTTGTTTACATCATCTTTAACATCTTCTATAAGCCAATTTCTTATTATTATCTTTCCTTTTTTATACATTTGCAACTAACTTCACTAAGGATTTCTCAGACAGTTGTTTCCGTTTTGTTTTCAGTCCATTAGAAAAACACAAATCGAAACAAATCTGTTTCCCATATGATTGTTACTGGTTGACTTATATAATCAGCTACACATATTTTCTTCGAATATAAATGCTTCAGTTTAAACACATGGTGTGCTCATAGTTATCATCCATTATAGGGAAGACAACCTCTCCCAGATAAAGATAAGTTGATGCGAATTTAAAAGTTTGAAATTTACATCAAAGTTTGTGTAGAGAGTATACACGTTTAATATATTTTTCATCACTATTTAAGTTATTATTTAATCTCGAAGGAGGGACACACACATATATATCTAAATTTGACGGACACAATGATCTACCAAATGTATTATCCTTCCTCTACTGGTTGCTTATACGTGACATTTTTCGAACAATATCTGCCAACATTACGAAATAATTCCGAGCATCCACAAAAATCTGTCGGCCCTGTAACACCATACCTCGCCACTTAATTTTCTGTGTCTTTGTACTCTATGTATGTTTGCTCTGTTAATATATAAATATCTATATATTTATACAGGAAAATCCATCGTCGCTATATTTTCAGTCTTTGTTTTCTCTCTATGTACATGTATATGTGTAAGTATATTTTGACTATCTCGCCTATGCAGTTTTATTTGTTTATTTGCACCATTACATCTACATCTACATCTATATCTGCTCACCTAGATTCCTCTTATGTATGTATGTATGTATGTATGTATGTATATATATATAAGGATAATGAGAAAGCATATACAATTAGCTGGGAGTTAATTAGTAGAGCTAATTAGTAGAGGTAGAAGACGGTGTAAATTAGAAGAAATTTAGCAAATTCTTACAGCAAATTTAAATTAATAAACCACAGGCAGGAAAGCGCAATAAGATGTATTCATCAATCGAAGTCTACCTTTAAGAGATTTAAATAATTGCATGATACGTTCTGCTAAAATTAGAATCGGAATTTAAGTAAGCCATAGCAAATAAAGAACTTAATTAGATCTAAATTCGTACATAAATTGAGGTTAAGTTTAAAGAGTTGAAAACGAATTATAAGTTGAATTTAAAATTAGCAAATAAATAATTGACGCATAGTTTATTATTATTATTACTCTATGTTTGACTTTTGCTTTACATTTGTACGAGTTGGTTCCAGGTTTCACCCAGAGACCTCAAGAGACAAGTAGTAAGTTCATGTTGGTGTTATGCCTAGAGTGCCATATATTTGGTTTTGTACTTAGTGTTGTACTAGTGAATGTTTAAGAAACCATAAGAACATAGAGATTACATAGAAAGTATTTTGCGTAGGATATGAACAGTTCCCATGAGCATTATCTTTTGAATTTCTGATATTTTTGGGTTTCCTGGTATCTGAGCTAGGTAGCAATGAGCCCCTTTTACTATCATTCCCAGGGCACCTATGACAACAGGTATTGTTTTAGTCTTTATATTTGCTCAGTTTTTGGTAGGTCTTGACAGATATGTTTATATCGATTGGGACAACGAGGAGGCATGATATTTGTGTGAAGTCTTTTTTCAGTATCAGATAACTGATTGCTTTTCTGCACCCTTTCAGCTGAAACATCACATGTGAAGAATGTAGGTTGAACTGTGATTTGTTATCGAAATCGAAGTCAGAAAATAGCTTTTAAGAGTTCAACAATTTCTCTGCAAAAGGTGGACATTCTGTTGAGATAATTTAACATGTTGCTCCTACTTTATTGACAACGCACAATCTCTATTTTGGCAGAAATGTCTCCAAATATTTCATTTTATCATATCATCTACCTTATTGATTACCACATATGCACCACCAGGTAGATACTTTGTAACTGATTTCTTCAGGCTCGTTTCTACAGATACTGCTGATGAATCAGATTCACTTTCTACATCTAGGGGTTAGTACTGTGAAATTAAGGTGATCTTAAAAAAGCACTCCATAATGTTCTATTTTTCCTTTGAATAGAGTTACTTTTTGGCCCATCTATTGAATTTAGCTTCGACACAACTTTATTTTCTCTAAAAATGAGAAGTACTATCTGTCAGAATCCAAAGTATTAACATCGTTGTCAAATATTAGAAGTATTGGCTATTATAGCAAATACGAAGCATCACCTTTAGCAGAGTACGAGGGGATACTGCAAAGTTCCTGGCTTTGGATAAAAGAAATTACAGGAGGATCTTAATTATGATTTTATCCAACACATTCCCCTCTCAGATTCACACACTTATTGCAGCGGCCCTTCATTTTCCCTCAGCCTTGTAAAAGAACTTGGAAGGTTGGGTCGTCAACCAGGCCTTTTGCGATACTCTTAAAATTAGGAACTTTTCACCACCCTCTCGTACATACAGATTAAAAGCCATCTCAATACATGTAAGTTCAAACCTTTGGCAACTTCTAGATGCTCCTGTGATATGTGTTGAGTTTTTTTTTTATCGTGCTGGTATTAAGTTAATGGTGACTGTATCATTCCGTTCTTAGAGGATAATTAACAGAAAGATGGCAGTAATGTCGAAACAGAGAAATTGTGGCACTGTGGAATCTCCTCTTTTGCTCTTCTTGATTTTACAGCACTTAATAATTTCCCATTTGCATGCAAATGTGGAATACATAATATCGTATTACATGATATTTGTGCAAAAAAGAACTAAACTAAATTTATTTTGCAAAAATGAAGATGATCGTTATACGTTTCGTATTAATTTCTACAGAACCATGAAATACTGCACGCTTATTTTATTTACTATGTAAGAGTAACAAAAGTAATACACTGCAAAAATTATCTATAAGTATTAAAAAAACTAATACTACCCAGTTAATATATATATATATATATATATATATATATGATGCAAATTTTACAGCAATAAGATAAACAGACAGCTAACAAAGCACATGATGATCCTTAGCATATGAAATACAAAGCTGGGATAAGAAGTTCATAGGATGACTATGAAAGAGTGATGCTAGAACTATAATATCTTGCATGCATTAATTTCAACCCTTCTTATTAATAAATACATTGTTTCTTTCCGAGTAAGCTGACAGCTCACTGTTCAAAGAGGACTTCAAATGTAACTGGTAGTGACGTCTCTTGAAAAATGAACGAAATTTGGCATCGTGGTTTTATCAAGTACCGGCAGAAAAATGCTTTAGTCCTCAACGGCATACATGCTGACATAAGTGCTATATTAGGGGATGACGCTCCAGCTTTATCAACAGTGCAAAAGTGGGCAGCTGAAGTTAGGAGGGAAGGGGAGAAACTTGAAGATGACCCAAAGTATGGACGTCATGCAACTTCTACCAACGAGGAAAAAATCGATCGTCTTCCCCACATGATGGATGACAAGCGACTGATTTTAAATCAAATAGCCAATGTTATTAGTATATCCTGTGAGAGAGCTGAGAATATTCTGCGCAATGAACTTGGCATGACGAATGTTTCTGCTCGGTGGACGCCACGTTTTCTGACACCTGATCAAAAGCGAACCAAGCAGATCACATCACGGGAAAATTTGATATCGTTTTGAGGCAGATCCAGCTGGTTTCCTTGAACGTCTCCTAAGCCAGTATTAGTATTGGCTTCATCGCTCTGCGCTAGAGACAAAAGACAATATATAAAGAGGAAACACTCCGCCTCACTTGCTTCAAAGAAGCCAAGTTCATTTCATTTTCATGAAGGTGAATCCCCACAGTCTTTTAGGATGAAAAAGGCATTGTGTTTATTGACTATCTTCAAAAAGGTCACACCATCAATGGAGTGTACTATGCCAGCTTATCGAGAGAGTTACAAAAGTCGATCAAGACCAAACGCCCAGGCAAACTAAGGAAAGTTTTCATGTTTCATCAGGACAATGCTCCAGCACACAAGTCCTTAGTTTTAATGGCTACTGTGCGTGACTATGGTTTTGAACTGGCTGATCAACTTTCCTAATCTCCTGATTTGGCTCCATCTGACTATCGCCTGTTCCCGAACATAAAAAGCACTTGGCTGGGAACCAATATCGCAGAGATGATAGAATCATATCTGCTGCTGATAAGTTTTGTGACCAACTAGATGGAAGCTTCTTCATTAAGGAAATCTAAATACTGCAACACTGACGGAAGAAGTGTGTGGAGTGCAAGAAGGACTGTGTTAAAAAATAAACCCCATTTGAGCACATTGCATGGGAATATCTAGGTTAGTCTATGAACTTTTCAGTCGATCCTCGTAAGTAAAACAGCGCACAAGATCTCTAAACAATTACATAAAGTTATCAAATAATATACAGCTGTGAATTGCAGTATACGGTGATGTGAAGAGGTCTTTGAGATATTGGGAGAAATCAATGCAGTAGACAACATTTCTTTAAAGGTAGAAATTTACTGACTAAAGTTCCAGTGAGACAAACACTAATCATCATATCAGCCGCGTTACCAGCTATAAAACTGCGAAAAGTATTAATGTTCTGTACAACAGAAGTATTCTTTCACTGTCCACAAAGGCAAATTACATAAACAAAAAGGCAAAGTAACCATGACTACTCCTCAGATTTCAAAGTTTGAAGTTTTCTATGTGGCCACAGTAGCTAGCTAAATGGCACAAAGATATGTCATGTGAGAATATTAATTTCCTTATAACTGAGTGATTTTTCCGTGTTGATGGCATTGATTACAAATAAGACCAATCCTCGCGCGAAATAGGTAGGGGAAAATAGAGAAAGTAAGCGTTAGTTGTGACAGCTGTTGTTGTTGTTGTTGTTGTTGTTGTTGCTGCTGCTGCTGCGGCTGCTGAGACTACTGCTGACCTTGCGCTTTGTACATTTTACCTTAACTGTTCTCTTTCGTTTCACATTAGCAGTTACTTCCGATGATGACAAAGTGACACTAATTGAACAATTCTGGTTTCAGTTTACAACGTTTTGCCACAATCTCAGATCATTCCAATTATTTTGAAGGTTGACTTTGATGGTTTTGTAACAGCGGAGAGGAAATGATTGTGGTCTTTTCTATGCGGTTTACAATTTCACTAAATCTAACTATGCATAAGTCTAAATTCATCCGCAATAAGGAAATGTATGTCATTCTACAAGCTTCTTCAACGAGGTGTAAATCTACAGCCGTATTTTCCTGATTTAAAAAAAGTGACTGTGTATGGTATGTATGATCTTGTCAAATCCTGTCCCACGAGGATTCATATTTTTGAATGTAAGATGCTGTCAGCTGAAGGAGTTTATGCTCTTGCAATTAGCTGTTTACGGAAGAGGAAAGCTTTAAAAATGACGATGCCCATCATTGATCTTTTTTGCTTTTGTTTCTGTTATTAGTAAAGCCTTACTTCTACAGAAAAATAGCTGTTTCGATGCAGGTTTTGAAAGGTAGCATTTTTAATTTTATCACTGACCGAACAATACTAAATAAAAATAAAGTTTGTGCATTGCTACCCATGTTAAATAATTTTTTTTACTGTAAGTGTATTTTGTAATTTTAGTGTCTGTAGTTTCACACACTCACACGTACGCACTCACGCACGCACGCACGCATGCACGCACACATGCACGCACGTACACAAACAGTGTACTGTTCCGTGATGGGTAGATCAACAAAAAGTGCTCCATCTGGTGAGAGGTAAATATTTAATAAGCACAATATATGAGCTACTATGAGCTACTATTAGTTTCATACGATGAAAGCAACTCAGACAACATTTTTTGATGCATCTGGTACCTTGACGCTGTCCTTAGGCAGTGCCTACATAGCATATCAAGCTAAAAACGGGACGACAGGCTGAAAGAAAAAGCGAGAAAGAAGTAAATATAGAAAATAAAGAACCGGAAAACGAAAAAGAAAACAGAAAAAAGCTAAAGGGGGAAAATTAGATTTCTGTCGCCTTTCACTGTAAATTCATAAGGCTGAAAGGTTAGTGGACTAGAGTCTGGTTAGTACAGCGGCTCAATCTGGAGAGAGTGGTAGTTTCCAATTCGCCAACAGGAATTTACCCTTATGTTTGCAACTGCTGAAAATTCAGATCTGGTATTCAGCAGTGTAGTATAGTTCTTAGATCTGAAAAGGATCTGTGTTCTTTCAGATACGCATAGATTAAATATTTTTGATCCGTGGACATGGTGTGGTTTTTTAAAACTATTTTCCACTTTACTGCATGTGATGTGGTATTACATTTAAAACCCCATACATGGCTGGCCATCTTAGTGTCTTTACTTTTGTCCCCGTGTCGGAAAGAAGATATGTGGTTAACATAGCAATTTTTGAAGTCGATTTCACATAACCCGATGTAGCCCTTCTTTCAGTTGCGTGATACATACATACATACATACATACATACATACATACATACATACATACATACATACAACATACATACATACATATATATATATATATATATATATATATATATATATATATATATATATATATAAGAAACAGAAATCGAATCTCCCTAATTTTCCACTATATCATTTTAAATTAAAAACGCCTTCGGAAAATTTATATATACTGTCTATTAAAAATAAAATGATCGATTGGTTACAAGTGGACTGCTTTTTGATTATAAGTCCGTTTAATAAGAGCTAACCAGGATCTAAATAACGTCTTTTGCTTTAAATTAGTTGATTTAAAAAAAAACCGTTTTGCAAAATGTCGTTTCAACAGTTATCTGGTGTAGTTTAGTTACAAGTGATTATCTCTTAAAACTGGAACATACCATCAATGAAGATGTCTAACACTGTAAATTAGATTTCAGGGAGCTGAAACTATAGTCTTCCTCTGATAGTGTATCTATCTTGCAGAGATGTATACATTAACAGAACGTGAAGAATTTTGAGTATTTTTGTTTTAAGTGTATCACAAGTTATGTTAAATTAACTTAGACATTAAGATTGATGTAGAAGGAGATATTAAATGTCATTTCTAACCAACATACATATGTAAAACGAAAGCTGTTTTCATTAAATCGGAGCAGATTGGAGAGACGTCATTAAAAGAAAAAAACCATTGAAACTTGTTTCTTACTGTATATTTCCGACATCCAAAATATTTCTTGTGATGTATGATGGCGCAGTTTATTTTGACGACCTACTCGACAAGTTCTCTGAGCCTCTCCCTTGAAAGAAGCTATGAAATCTAACTGTAATTATAGATGGCTTCTGTACCGTTAGGCGATGTGTTTGAGATGTAACAGCGATTTTGCAAGTTGCAATTTGTGAGGAATTTATATCTCCTTCAAATCACAACTTCCTACCATAACAATAGAGTGCAGTTCTGCGTATATAAAAGTCGGTATAGTCACTGCTTGAACGCCTTTAATTATATAACCCCCACTCTTTAACGATATCAGAAAGTATTGTTCGGTAGCATCCGTAAACAGAATGCTAAAAAAACCTGTCATTACTGGATGTTTCAAGCGCCTTAGAGTTGTTCGAAGGAAACGTTTAAGCATTCCGTTTATCTAACCACTTCTTGCTTTAAGCAATACATTGATCATTATGCACCACAAGCAGAATGTTTTGTACTCAACAATATTGCGTGAGTCAATTCCTAAAAGTGCTGTGACAATTAGTTAAAGGTTAAAATATTGCTAAATGCAAATAACCAAGATGTCATTCAACTATCTTCTTGCTAACAACATGGCTAGCAGTTAAAAATAAGGTAACCATTGTGATAACTTATTGATAAATACAGTTGTTTACGGCAGATGTAAAAAAAAAAATATTATTCGTATGAGACATAGATGTATGTTTGTTTTACATCTTCTTCCATCTTTTTGGCGCTGTCTTCGAATGAGTCCCTGTACTTGGAGCATCTGGTGGGTGATATGTAGTGCATATTACCATTTTGATCTGTTTAATGTGTACTACAAGAGTGTCGTAAGCAGTTTGATTGTGACAGCAGTTCGAAACAGGTTTTGGTATGTGTATCTCAGCATCTTCCACTTCACTGGTCAGATGTGTTTCTGTTAGTGCCACGCATGTTGCTCGATTACATGAAACTAAGTCTCTCAGGTATGGAGTTTTTCACTGATATACAGTAGGAATACTGGTATAGCATATAGTGTTAGTAGAGGCAACAGGTCTATAATATGTATGTATGCATTTATGTATGTATGTATGCATAAATAATATGTATATGTCGATATATGTATGTGTGTGCATGTATACATTTGTATGAGAGTGTGTATGTATGGGTATGTGTGTGCATATACATCGCTTACGCAAAGTAAAAGACAACTGACTCCTGGCAAGAAGTTTCTCTTCCTTGGTATAAAAAAAGATGCTTGATGTCCTGACAACCACCCCCTGATACACTCTCACGCACAAATATATTGAAAGCATGTATGTAAAGTTATAAACCTAACTTGCTATCTATCTATCTATCTATCTATCTATCTATCTATCTATCTATCTATCTATCTATCTATCTATCTATCTATCTATCTATCTATCTATCTATCTATCTATCTATCTATCTATCTATCTATCTATCTATCTATCTATCTATCTATCTATCTATCTATCTATCTACATATACATATGCACCCGTATACACCTACATATACACACATTAATAAATACATGTATGTAGGCATATGTATTCAAAAATATAAACAAACATATACATAATACATATATACATGTATATGTGTGTGTGTGTGTTTGTGTGTATGTGTATATCTGTGTATGTACACACATATATATTGAGAGAGGGAGAGAGATTAGAGATGAGATAGTTGAGCTAGACAGTTGTGTTTATACATCTAACTTCAATTGACTCGACTGGAAGTAGCGATACCATGCGTACGATATACCTCTTGTGATTGGCAAGTGAAAGGAAGCTGTCAATTTACCTTAGTAGCAATACACTTGAAAAAATGGAGAGCGAACCACAGAGAAACCGGAATGATAAATATATACATACATACAATCGTGTGCGCGCTCACACACCCAATGCTTACATACATAAATGCATACACACACACACATATATATGTGTGTGTGTATATGTGTGTGTATGCCTGGATGGATGTACGTATGTATATATATATATATATATATACATCCATACATGCATATTTATACATGTGTGTGTATATGAATCTATCTATCTATCTATCTATCTATCTATCTATCTATCTATCTATCTATTATCTATCTATCTATCTATCTATCTATCTATCTATATGTGTTTGTGTATATATATATATATAATATATATATATATACATCCATACATGCATATTTATACATGTGTGTGTATATGAATCTATCTATCTATCTATCTATCTATCTATCTATCTATCTATCTATCTATCTATCTATCTATCTATCTATCTATCTATCTATATGTGTTTGTGTATATATATATATATATATATATATATACATACATATATATTTGTATATATATATATACATATATATACATACATATATATATATTTGTATATATATATATATATATATATACATATGTCTATATACTCGTATATATACAAATATATATATCCTTTTAATTTATTATATGACGGAACGCACGCATCCATTTCTAAGTAAGATTGTTCTTGATATTTATAATGATGCACACTCTTGACCTTTCTGTCCCCTCCCTTTCTCAGCCTTCATTTTTTCTGGCTTCCTTTTCTTCTACCTTACTGTCTCCCTCCCTCTCTCTCTCTCATTCTTTCTGGTTTCCTCACAGCCATTCCCTTTTTTCTCTCCCTTTCTCTTGCTCCTCTTCCACCCTCCCGTCGTTGACCCGCGACGAGAGCTCTGCTACTGCCTTTCTGGCCTGACGTCCTTGAAGTGTAGACGGCATTTTCTGTTGCTCCTTCGCCGTTCTCAAAAATAGCGTTCGTAACACTATCTCGTTCGGCTTAACAGCCCTTCTTGTCTTGTTATTCTCCTTGTCCTGTCTTTCACTGTTTATATTTTGTACTGTCGTTACTGTCCTGATTTTGTTACCATTTTTACCCCTCCGCAAAAAGATCTCAAATTTTATTTAATTTGCTTTTCGCGGGAAGGAAAGTTTCTATCGAAGATGCGTATCGCCTTCACCTTCGAAACGCAGAGTAGATGAAACCATGGCGACTGAAGAAGAGGAATTTTCCTAGTGTTATTTGTCCTGTACTCTATTTTTTCGTTGTTTAAGACAAATGTCCACCTCCTTGGTTTTGTGTTTATGTTTTCGTTTCTCATTATGTTCGACGTTTTTTGTGGTGCCCTGTACCCATATATGCATGTGTATATATATGTAGAGGTATATACGTACATATATGTATGTATATATGCATATGTGTTATTTATTAATTTATTATATATATATATATATTATATATATATATATATATATATATATATATATATATATATATACACGTAAGCGTCGAATGATGAAAATGTGTGCTCAACACCGCATTGGTGGATAGAATTTCTTTATTTGTGAATTAACGCTACCATTGGTTTCATGTTAAAAAACAGCAAAATATCAGCGAAGCGACTGTGAAGAAACGTTACTCCACGGGTTACGTAGCTCTGAAGTATGAGAGTCTCTCCAGGTCGAGAGATGACAGTTGCAGTACAGCGGACATGTGATTAGAGTACCACAGGAAAGAATTGCAAGACGGATTCTTCAAGCGGAGCCAACCGGTAGGATAACTAGTGGTAAACTAAGAACGCGATCTATAGATATCCTCAAGTTGCTCACACTAGGAAATCCAGCCGAAAAGTCTAATGATGATTATTTCTGACAGGACGCAATGAAAGAGGTACCACGAATTTCTTAGGAGCATTGGCCGGAGAAGATGGTTGGATGAATGAAATATAACACATTTGCTAATAAGAAAATATCGTTAGGCAAATTATTAATTAAAAAGAACACAGTGGAGACAATTCTGAAATTTTAATTAATTCATAATGCAATATGAGCAATACAATGGAGAGAAGACACGC
>NC_042999.1:92451156-92466156 GCF_006345805.1 Octopus sinensis
CGTTCTCGAGACATTGTGTTCCTCAGATATGAGCGGATTCTGTCCAACGTTGAGAAACTTATCTCATTAGTGACCGATGTTAAGGGGATGGTCAGCACTAGCTTAATTAGTTTAATGGATTCCGGCATAGCAGAATTCAACTCCAGTTTATACAGTAATTCTAAAATGGAGTTGATTGACTTGCACTTTTTCAAATCATTGTCAATATACATGTATTTTAGCTCGTTCACTATGCTCTTATAGTGAAAATATACAGGGACACTTGTTTTCTAGAGAGTCCATATGTTGCATGGGAAATGAGTTAGCAAACTCTTCAAACTTATTAATGTCTAATAGTTTAAAAATGCATACTTCTGAATGCCAGAAAATTTTTCTCGTAAGGACATTAGAATGTTATAAATTATTTCAAAATAGCTAGTTTTGTAATTCATTTGTGCACCTCCCACACTTTTTCTAAGCGGATCGCTCAGAATGTTTTCATCATGTTCGTCCTTACGATAATCTTCAACACAATGAATAAAGTCATTTAGCTTACTCTGACCATGTTTTATGCCAAGTAGCTTACACTGTGGCATATCAAAGACTTTTCCAGTCTGAGAAAGTATGTGATGAAAGCAATTGATGAAAAACATGAATATGAAATCATTCAACTTTGTCAATAAATTGTCTGTTTGACAAAGTGTATCTTCATCCCTACAGCCTAGAATACTTGTGAAAGAATTTTTCAAGTTTCCATGCAATAGTTTTATGGATGACACAGTTCTTGATACATAGCACCATCTCGTTTCACACAGCGATGGAATACTGACATGAAACTGTTTGAAAACCCTTTCCTACTTGGCACTGGAAGATGTAGATTTATTAAATGCGCATAAATGAGAAAAATCATCCACTCACCTTCTCGACACTTTTACTCAAGACTAAGTTAAGTTTATGCGCATAGCAGTGAATAAAGTACGCGTGTATTTTTATCCCTTAGCTTGCTCTGTGCTCCGTTTAGCGTTCCTGTCATTACAGCTGCTCCGTCGTAAATCTGGCTCACTAATTTATCTGTAGCGACACTGAAAGTGTTCAACGCAGTTGCGATGACAGAAGCAAACACGATGTCGATTTCAGCAAAGCACTGCAATAGTTCACGGTAATTTCCTCTATTAACAATGAGATTTCACCATGTCCAGGTAAAGGCAGCTCTTGTTTACACAGATATAACACTGTTATATATACACACACATATTTATACGCAGCCACAACCACATCCCCAC
Source organism: Octopus sinensis (assembly GCF_006345805.1). Classification (NCBI taxonomy): domain Eukaryota; kingdom Metazoa; phylum Mollusca; class Cephalopoda; order Octopoda; family Octopodidae; genus Octopus; species Octopus sinensis. Next base: position 92,452,419 of record NC_042999.1, read on the forward strand.
ACCCCCACACACATATATAAAATATCATTATTATTATTAAATACATATACTTATGTATATCCTTTGTGTATTTACAAGTGACTGTAATGGCGTAGCGGAGTATATAACTCTCATGTCACTGTCGTTAAAACACCTTAGAGTCATAGACAGGCGAGAAAACTGAATCTCAATCTCACTTGAGAGTGATGAAACATTGGTGTTTCATCATTTTTGTGATTTTTCAACATCACGCTCTCACCAAGGCTGAAAGCGCTTCACCCAGCCAGTTCAACGACTTATATGCCATTGACTTGTAAAATCATGAGCTGGTATGCTCAAAAATTGCATGCCTAAGAGAAAATTTACATATGAAGTAAAATCATCTCCAATATAACAAATATTGAATACATATATTAATGTATATGCTTTGTGTATTTTTCTGTGGCTGCAATTTCCGGGCATACCAGATCGTAATTTTACAAGCCATAAGTTTTTGGACTAGCTAGGTGACCCGCTTCAACCCAAGCTAGTGCGAGATGTTGAAAAGCCACAAAAGATGGCGAAACATTGGCGTCCATCACTCCGAAATAGAACTGAGGGTGAGTTATCTCGTTTGTCAGTGACACCGAGGTGTTTTAAAACTGGCGACATGAGAGTTATATACTCCACTACGCCATTGCAGCCACCTGAAAATAGAGAAAGCATTTACATTAGTATATGCATTTAATAATGTTTATTAGACTAGCGCTGATTTTACCTGATATGTAACCCCCCACACACACACATTTAGGTAATTTCATATGTTTCTGCATATAACATATCTATAACAGAAGTAAGTAAATAAGCACTAAGAAAAACACACACATATTTGCGCATGTACATATACGCATATATACGCACGTGTATTCAACCACGTGTATTACACGCATCTCAATAATACTAAAACTCTAGAGATGTCTGTGTGTACCCGAAATATCTCAGAAATAATATATTTTATCTTAATTTGTTTTGCATACTTATTTTCATACTTACCTTCGGCCGCGCAGTACAAAATTTTGTGATATCTGAACCTCTATTTAAACGATTAAACACAATTTTTTTTTTATTTCTTGTGACGTCAATACACATACACACAGAGAATACACGCACATATAAAGAATGTCATGGCCTGTCAATCAGTACAACTACACGTCCGCTGTCTGTGACATACACACACACACAGGGACTTTGCGCTATCTAAGAAGGAAAAAATAACATCGAATTTTTGACGTACACAATATGCAAATCATTTGGAAATATTTTTAACAAAATGTGATTTTATCATCCGGAGTTCGTTAATTTACATAAATTTTTTTATTTAGTTACTTTTATTTTAAACTGAAAGAGAAGAGAAGTGGAAAATGTATGTACGTGTATATGAAATGAACGTGTGTGTGTGAAAGAGAGAGCGAGGGAGAGAGAGAGTGAGAGAGAGGAAGATAGATAGAGAGAGAGAGAAAAAGAGAGAGAAAGAGAGAGAGAGAAAAAGAGAGAGTGAATGAAGGGGTGTGTTGTCATGTATACGTACATACATCAATACATATGCGTACATCTTTTTGTATGTACGTGTAAATGTGTCTGTGTGTGTGTGTGAGAGAGAGAGGGGGAAAGAAAGGAAGAGAGAGAGTGAGTGAATGTGTGTGTTCTCATTTATGTGTAAGTGGCATTCTCTCTCTCTCTCTCTCTCATACACACACAAACACGTCCATTTCATATACACTTTCATACATCTTTCACTTTAAAACAAAAAACAAAAAAATTAACCGGTGATTTTCAGGATAAAGATGGTGTAAAAAAGCTTCTACTCATGTGAAATTCGCACACTAAACTTTTCAGAATTACCGATATGGCCAGAGGGAAAAGGTTTTCAATTTAGCTGTATTTAGCATAATTTCACTTACTTATGATTAGATTATATTCAATTTTCATTAGATTTAAGCTTATATATATTTTTTTGTAAATCCTATTCTGATATTAAATGAGTCAACTTCCGTTACGATTGTTTACATTCTGTAACTCTCTAAGAAAAAGAGAGAAAAAAAGACGTCGACTTTTTGATGTACACACACACACACACACACTGACATAGGGAAATATCTCTTTTTGCGGACATTACTTATAGTTTCATTATTTCAGATTTCCTTCTATTTCATTCATTTGACGTTTGTAATCGCTTTGTTGTTATGATTTAATTTTCTTAATACATTACATAAAAAAATAAGCACTTATCAATTATGCCAAAAGTGAGAGGGATCATCGTGGTTAAGAGATGATACCAAAAAGCGTTCGGGAGAAGCAAAGGCAAGAAGACAACAGGAAACAGCTGAGATGACGGCGGAACGACTATAGGATAACAGAGTCACGCAACAAAGAGGAAAATTGGAATGCACGTCTCCAGGGTGTGAGACAAAGAATAAATAGCAGATGACTTGGAGAAACGCCTGAGATTGTGGTTGCACGACTCTTAAACAAGAGGGTGAAGAAAGAAAGTTGATAAGTTTGGTTGGATATATATACATGCAGAAATATATATACCTGCATAAATACCACGAATTCCCATTCTACAAACTGGCAAACAATTCTGTGAATACTTTACCGGGCACCGCTGGGTAGCAAGTCTAGTATATGTATATGCCCATATGTTTGTGAGTACCAGTATATTCAATGCAATGTGTAATCAAAGTGACTTTACAGGAAGTCGTGAAGTGTCGCTTGTTTGTCGGAATATCGTTTTTTGTTCGTGTATAGTTCGTGGAGGATTTGTTGGACTGTTACGTTGTTGTTACCCTGCTTCTTTATATATTTTATTGTTACACACGATTATAGTTTATAAACAAGTATCGACGTAAATAGTGGCGATGCTACGATAATTGGCAGCGAGTAAATACGTTAAAATATTGGCGACGAGGATTCGAAGCTCACGCTCGTCAGTTAACAAATTTTTGTGATGCAAAGTTGTTATGGAAGACCTATTAGTTCCTATAATTCAATCGCAAAAGCAACACCAAGAACAGCAACAAGAGTTGCATAAACAATTACCTCAGCAACAAGAAGGACAACATTATATAGAGCTATGTCTTAAGAAGTCCGGAAACACTATAAATTCGTTTTCGTCAGACGGCTTATCGAACTCTAAAACAGAATTCAGTTATGACTGGTGGTGGGGTTGGGTGGGCGGGGGGGGGCTATAACGCATGCAGAGTACTTTAGAAGGTACAAAGAAATCTTCAGAGGAGATTGCAAGTCGTAAATTAGCGCTGGCTGAACATGAAAAATATTGTAATTTCATACTACCCGCCAAAAAACTCGTGAAATTTGTCTCCCGAAAACATTCGAACTACTATCAAAAATATTCAGTGATAAGAGTTCCCTATTTAACACTCTATAGGAGTGTTGGAATCTACATAAAAAAGAGAATGAAGACTTTGTCACGTATACCGGGACCGTAAGCCGAATGTGCGAAAGGTTTAAACTGAAGGAACTAACTCCTGATATATTTAAGTGCCTTATTTTTGTACAAGGGATTATGGATTACAAAGTTGCGGGGATACGTTTCTCACAAAACTTGAACAAGCCCACTAAAGCTTAACCCTGCAGACAGTTGTAAGAGAGTGTCAAAGAATGGTAAATTTACGTCAGGACGTAAAGAATTGAAGAGTTCTCACAAGTACAAGCGTGCCGACCGGGAAGGCATAAACAAAAACACAAAAAAAATGTTAAGATCAAACCCTGTAGCAAGGGTTTGAGCATAACATTTGATCTTAAACAAAAAGAGGTGTGTGTAGACTATTTCTCAAAGTACCCTGAAATTGTGAAATTGTCTGACCTATCAAGTAAAACGACAATCACAGCAGCGAAATCTGTCTTTGCCAGATACGGCATCCGAGATGAGCTCATGACAGATAACGGACCGCAGTTTACGAGAGCAGTGTTCCGTAACTTTGGTCTAGAATGGGACTTCAAACACAGCATCAAGTCCGACATACCCACAATCAAACGGACAAGCTGAGCGTACACTTCAGACAGTAAAAATATCTGCTCAAAAAAAACAGAATCTAGTGGCCGAGATGTTTACTTAGCTATACTTGAGTACAGAAATATACCAGTTGACACGGTCAGTCTATCACCAGCCCAAATGCCAACGAGCAGGCGCCTGAAAAATCGCTTACCTGTATCCGATGCCTTGCTGGAACCTCAGGTACGACTATATCATCAGCTGAAAGCATGTCAAGACCAGCAAAAGTACTACTTATGACTGAGGTAGTATAGTTACCTCCCTTGAGTTCGGGACAGAAAGTCAGGATTCAAGAAGGAAGCCTGAAGATGTCAAATCAGTTGATGACGCACCAAGATTCTATAACATAACAACGTCAGATGGAAGACAGTTTCGACGAAATCCCCGTCATCTGCGGACAGCTGCTGAGAATCCAGCAGCTCATCCAAATGGAGAATGTGAAGAGACAATGAACTGCAATACAAATGAGTCTGAGACTACAAACACAATCTGTAATCAAACTCTGAGATCCAGATGAAAAAACATGCCGGAACGATATCGAGATTGATATTAAAAAATGTTGAGTTCGAGAAGTGCTCCATGAAAAGAGAGATTCATGAAATGTGTTAAATGTCGAATTTCAAGTTAAACAAGTTGAACTGTATTAATTGCTAGAAAGCATATTTCATTATTCTTTCCGCGTTTGAAGAAGTTAAAGCGATTATTTTCTTAATGGAAAAAAAAATCATTTATGGACAGTTAAATTTAAAGAAGATATATTCATGGACTTTAAAGAAAGTTGCTTTATCAGAATGATAATGAATATATAATAGAGTTTATTTGAAGTTGATAATTTAAGCTCCAAATATTGGCATAACTTAAAATTTGTGTGTATATTGACTACAATGATAACTCTTGCAACGTTTGTAAAGAAGGGAGATGTAATGAAGATAAATTTACGTTAAGCTGTGCACACAAAGTCTGATGTCAGAGTTTGTGACGCATGACGTAACAAACAGTAATCGCCGCGCCCTATGACATGTCATAATTTACACTATGCATATCTTTGGGACAGGACTGCAGTATGCGCGCGAATCTACAAGAATCTACGCACACGCCCCTCCCCCCACGCACACAACCACACAAAAAGCTACACATGTAGCATACGCTTACACATATGCTGTTTTTACTTGTATATCCGGCGCACTACATATCTTACACGAAGCAGACGGCGTAAAACTTTCATAAATGAAATTTACATAGAAGACAAGGCTACAAGGTTCTGAGACCTCTCCAAATCACGCTGCATGTCTAGTGTTGGTAGTGGAGACAGACAATTCAATGAATAATCAAATTTATTAACAAAATCAATTACAGGCATGATGACGGATTAGCTACCACATACACAATACGGGACAAAATAAATCATAATATCAAAGAAGTCCTAAAGAAAATTAAATAATAAAAGTCAGTAAAAGTACACTTAAGGTGAATAACAATTATAAAATTATCAATTAATAACAAAAGATTAAACTAAGCTCATTTCTCACCATAAAACAATAGATTTATTCATTAAGCTTTAAATGATGAATTAGACAATATCTAGACACAATACAATCTTATCAGTTGCTGAATTATAATGTAAACCTTTGCTCTGATCGATGATCCAGTCTAATAGTTCTTTCTCTAATTAGAGCCTGGTTCCATCTGCATGCACTTTTCGTTCTTAACATGTCGACTAAAGTTACTTTCTGCTTACCTCATTTCCTGCAACCTTCTCTGATACAAAAACCACCATTTCAGCAACTACCTTCTACAAATTTTTCACTTTGAAAGCGATAGTATATGACAGACACTTTTGCATTGCACCTATAGTTGTCTTTATGGCAGTGTTTGATACGGAATACAATTTTATGTAAATAAGCGCAGGCACCACAGTGTGGTAAGAAGCTTACTTCCAAACCACATGGTTCCAGGTTCAGTCCCAATGCGTAGCACCGTGGGCAGGTGATTTGCACTATGGCCTCAGACCGACTAAAGTCTTGTGAGAGAATTTGGTAGACGGAAATTTGGTAGACGGAAAGGAGCCTGTCGCATATATATATATATATATATATATATATATATATATATATATATATATATATATATGTATATATATATATATATATACATATATATATATATATTATATATATATATATTTATATATATATATATATATGGATGGAAGCACTCCGTCGGTTGCGACGACGAGGGTTCCGGTTGATCCGATCAACGGAACAGCCTGCTCGTGAAATTAACGTGTAAGTGGCTGAGCACTCCACAGACACGTGTACCCTTAACGTAGTTCTCGGGGATATTCAGCGTGACACAGAGAGTGACAAGGCTGACCCTTTGAAATACAGGTACAACAGAAACAGGAAGTAAGAGTGAGAGAAAGTTGTGGTGAAAGAGTACAGCAGGGATCACCACCATCCCCTGCCGGAGCCTCGTGGAGCTTTAGGTGTTTTCGCTCAATAAACACTCACAACGCCTGGTCTGGGAATCGAAACCGCGATCCTACGACCGCGAGTCCGCTGCCCTAACCACTGGGCCATTGCGCCCCCATATATATATATATATATATATATATATATACATATATATATATATATGTATACATATATATGTATGTATATCATTATTCAGTTTATTTCAAGATATCTTGCCAATAGAGAAAGAATCAGTTTCTAACCTAGATCCAAGGTTCCTTCTTTGGAGTTTCAAAATGAATAACAGGGTATGTTTGTTTGTTTGTATGTATGTATGTATGTATGTATGTACGCATGTATGTATGTATGTATGTATGTATGTATGTATGTACGCGTGTATGTACGCATGTATGTTTGTATGTATGTATGTATGTATGTATGTATGTATGTATGTATGTATGTATGTATGTATGTATGTATGTATGTATGTATGTGCAGATTTGTATGTTTTATGTATGTATTCTCATGCACAGAGCTACATAAGTATACATGCTCATATACATTTAAATGATAAACTTCTGGAAAATTTTACAGATTTTTACACTTCCAGTAGTGGATTGGATCTGTAGCCTTCACATTAGCTTTCTCCTTTCTGGTTTTGAGAAGCCTAATTTCTCAAGATTGGTATTTAGGCAGTGTGTTACATCTCCCAGGGTCTCAATAATTCCAGGTATAAACCTGAACTTGTAATCTGGATAGAGTAACTGTAGATTTCTCAATAGGTCAGTATAGGTGTTCTCTTTTTCACTGATCTTCAGCTTTATGTTAACATCCGTTGGGCAGTTCATTTCTACAACTGATCCCAAATCATTATATCAGGCCTATTGTACTTACATTTTATTGAGGTTTCCACTGGTAAGTTTCACCAGTATTCCTTTTCATTATGAGTGGCTATGGTTTCTACCATTTTTGTGGGTTTCTATTTCTTTGTCCTCCGGATTATCCTTCCTACGGATTTCAATGTAGAGTGTCCTAGCTACAACGTCATGTCTCATCGGTTGATAATACCGTGATGATATTTTCGGACAACTGCCTATGATGTGTGTGATATCTTCAGTGTGAACTCCACAAAGTTTGCATCGGTTGTCATATTTTACGGCTTTTCCCACATCTCTATCCCTTTTGTGCATCAGGTACTTGGTCGATATTTCCTGTTCCTGGATTGCAAACGCATACCCTTCAAAGTGAAAGGTAATAATCCGGCTATTCATCCATGATAAACTGCTTTGATGATCGATGTTACTATCATCACGGAGCTATGTATGTATGCATATATGTTTGTATTCAGGTTCAGCCTCTGTTCGTGATCACTAAATTAAGAACAATATACTCTTTGAGCAGACTCATGTCGAAGCTCTTGTAGAGAGAAAAGGGGCTATGATGTATAAAAAGTCACAAGTTAATTACATTGTTCAACATTTTTTCTCATTTTATTTTTCATTTTTAAAATGGTTTTTATGTTATTTTATTCTTATCCATTTGCTTGTTTCAGTCATTGGACTACTGGTATTCTGGGAAACCACTTATAGGGTCTTAGCCGAACAAATCGACCCCAGTATGTTTGTTAAAATCCCGGAACTTAGTCTCTCGGTCTAGGAACGTAAATTAACACCGGTTCTGAAGTGATGGGGAACAAAGACAAAGACAAGCACACATACACACATTTATATGTATACACGCACACACTAATACAAACATGCACACTTACACACACCTACGAGGAGCGCTAAAAAGTTTCTGATGCTGAAAAGTTCCTGGCTTTAAGGATATCGCAACAGGCCTGGTTCGAGACCTAACCTTCTGGGTTCTGTTACAAGGCTTACAAAAACTGAAGGGTCGGTACAATAAGTGTGTGAATAATAATAAAATTATAATTAACAGATCTTCCTGTATTTTCATTTATCGAAAGCCAGGAACTTTTCAGCCCCACCCCACGTATATATATATATATATATATAAACGAATGTGAGGACGTGTAGAAGGAATATATTACCTTGACGCTTTGTGAAAGGAGAGAGTTTGATGTTTCGAGCATAGATCTTCGTCGGAAAGGAGAATGGGAACAGTTCAAAGGTTGAAAAGAAATCGCCATCGGAGCACGTGTAGGTATATTATGACAAGCTTCCACAGAGATTCTGTCTACCAAATTCACGCGGGATACTGTAGATATTTGCCCAAAGTACTGCGCACTGGGTCTAAAGCAGAAATCATGAAGTTGCAAAACGAACTTCTAAACCACGCAACCATGCTATCGCCTCTATTGTTTAGTTTTAATCTTTTATGATATTTAGTATTATTTTAAATCAATTTATGTATTTACGTCACGTTTCCGTTGTCTGTATTTTTGCTATAACTTCTAAAATCTTGACAGGCAAAGGCGAAGAAAGAGCATCATTTTGTTAGTGCCTTACCTATTCTGTTATACAGAAGAGCAGTTTCAATAGCAACAATAATCACTTTCGTGTATATATTTTGAAAGAAAAAGAAATGAAGGGAGCAAAAATATAATAGAAGTTTAGTAAAATTGAGTGAATTAGTGACTACAAAACTAACCTACTGACATGAATTAGGTAGTTGTGACATTCACAATGTTTAGCAGCCAATTAAATTAAACACCTTCTTGAACTGAATTTTTGTCAACCATCGCAAATCGAAACCGGGAATATAATTTAATCCTACTAGGAGCATACTTATTATTCTGTTCCACTCATCAAGTATGGAAAAATTGATAATAATAGACAAGATAAAAGAAACGTGTTGAATACATACAACGAATCGACATTTGACCTCGAACCTATTAGAAGCTATCTCTTGTTCTTCTTGTTTTATATATTATATATTTACAGTGGTGGTGTTACACGCTTCTACAAGACATACACCCACACAACACACACATAAACACACACAGACACACAAGCACACACATATATGTCTGCTGCTTGTGTGTGTGCGTACGTGAGTGTGTATACTTATCTCTATACGTATATCACCACGCACAGACACATATATGCCCAACATGTATCCGTATGTGTGTGTATGTGTGTGTGTGTGTGTGTGTGTGTGTGTGTGTGTGTGTGTGTGTGTGTGTGTAAAAGCATTTGTCTTTTCTTTACACTGTTGTGTTCAACTCTGAGGCGACTGCTTGACGACGTCTCATTTCACGTTGATGCCGTCTTCAACAGAATATTTTATTTACATTATTTATGCTGATCTCTTCAACAAACACAAATGTCCTTTTCATTCGTTGCTTTCACATATTGACAAAACTCTGCTGCACTCTCTTGTAATTGCTTCGTATGTTCTCGGCGCCAGCAGAGATTTCTTCATGCTCAAAGTGCAACGTGCTAATGGCAAAGAATACAAATATTAGCTATATCGCTGTTTAGATGGCACCTATTCTATTTAGACGGGTGAATGCTGTTGTTTGCAAAGCCGCATCTTAACTAAACTTTTCTTTATTGCAATGTCTTTCGTTTTCTCAGGAAACATCTGACAGGTTATCACATCTATTGTTAGTCTGACGCAGTCGTTTCCATGTTTGTGGATTCCAAGTAAGTTTATCTTATTTTCCCCCTCATCTTTAATATGCTTTGGCATAAAATTATCTAGGTGCTCTGAGGACCATTCTAGAAATGACTAATAGATATACTGTTTCCTATCTCAGCTTGGAAATCAACATCCTAGCAACTAAAACGCTGAAAAGTGGTGCTTCAGAATAAAGGATGCTTTTCTAAAAATACATCGAAATTAACGTATCACTGTTGGCGGAAAAATTCTGCATAATGGTAATTGATAATGTAGAATAGTTCTAATTCACTAGCTCCAGTATCACACAAAATTGCGTCACAGGGTGAAGTGTGAGGTTTCACAATATCATAGCCGAAAACATGTGTATAAATTGAAAATAGTTGAAAGCTAAAAACGTATCGGAAAGAAAATATATGAAAGAAAATATCATTAAATATAAATTACATTCCATCAATAAAACTTGTCGACCAATAGGTCTCATCGCAACAGACCCATCATCAAAAGCGATCCATCTGTGACTATCCTGTCTTTAATTCAGGAGTGTAATCAGTAATCAGGACCGAATTATCCAATTCATCTTCCTGATATAAAGGCAGAGATGATTAGAGGGAGATATGATCACTGAGTTTCTTTCTTTTTCGTAGTTCGAGTGACAACACTGTTTTTTTGATTAGCTAAGAATCACCAGGAGTTCCATCATTGGCTCGGAAAATCTTGGAAGAGACCAGATTAGTTTATGTTAATCGTTAATCAAAATAATCATATTGATGCCCAGAATGAGATTTTATATTTCTTTAGTAATAATCTGCCATTTTCTTTTGAATTTAACTCAGCTTAAACCTAACATTTATTAGTCACTGGATTCAATATTCTTTTGCAAGTCAGCATAAAAACACATATGCTATTCTTTAAATGATTTGCCTAAATCCGTGTTCTAAGTAGCTCTCAATTAAGTAGCTATCAATTAAATAGGTAAGTAGCTACCACTTAATTTGATGTAAGAAAATATTTTTAATTTCCCATTATTAACATACATAAGATTATATCTTAGAGAACCCTGAGAGAATATTTATGTTTAATATGTACGTTTTTCTTAGCTTCAGTGTGGTAACACTCACTCATGTTCAGACAGTGAAATCTTTGAAATATAAATCAATATGAAGAAAAATAAATCTATTGTTGTAGAAATACTTGGCAATTTGAAATAAAGAAAACAGCGAAAGAAAGAACATATTCAGTTCTATTTGTAGCAAATCTAAGAAAACTCAACCAGGTTGAACTCGTATTTGGGGTCAGACGATCATATTCTCTCCAAGTTTTATAATACCGACATTATTTTATAGTAAGAGAAGTAATGTATTCTTACATAGAAGTAATTTCATATACATCTATCAACAAACTATGTAATAATATATACGATCTGTCACAAGCACTTTATGTCAGTTATATACTAGACACAAGTCGATCAACATTAGACATTGATTAAATACTAAATATAATGAATCAGATACAATTTATTCAACTTCCTACATACATAAACTTACTAAGCTACAGTGTATACACAAAAAATAGATATACAGTGTCATATCAATATGTATTTCTCGAATCAAAAAAGGCTCACGATGACTTTTTGAAAGTCTTGTATTACGATCGAACCAACAACATCATTGTAATTGAAGATACATACTTAATAATTACTTATAGGGACACCGTATTTTGTTATGTAACCATAGTATACAACCAAGTAAACTAAACGCTTTATAAGTCAATACTGTGTTCTGTCGTGTCAGCAGTGCTATTAAATCCCTTTTGAAGACGTCCCTGCAAGTAATTCTATACGTATCTATGCCAGAAATGTGTTTAATATGTAAAATTGGTATATCTAATAGAGTTACAATGCTATAGTTAGTAGCTGTGAGTACGTGGATCGTTAATGGATTGGATGTGGTGCTGAAGAAGAGGCAAGAACTTTTAAAATATGCATACACACCCATTACCTATTTTACCATCTTTGGTTGCATTATTTACATTAGACGTATTCGGATACGAAACGTCGTAGCAAATCAGTGCTGGCTACAACTTCTATAGATAATCTGTAGAGAGAACCAAAAAAATGTGATTGAAAGATTTATCAAGTTTCGCTCACTTTTTCTTGACATTAAGCTGTCAACATTAGTATTTGGAGGTTATTTATTAAAATGCAGACGCATGCAACTCATTGAAATAATGTTACAGGGTTTAACAGCTCATCAGTAATTATTTCTAGAGCAGTTTAGGAGGATGGGGTGAGTGAATCCTGGTGAGATTCTAAATAATAAAATGAGCTGTGTCAATATTCACCGCCGAAATTAGATTTACAGATTGATGAAGTGCAAAAATCTGTTTCGGCAAAAAACAAAAACATAAAAAAAAACACAAAAAAAGCTACTAATGAGATACTGGAAAGATACAATTGCAGTATCATTATATTTAATTCAGCGCTACATAGTTTCTGGTAATCTATCAATTCCTTCCCTTCTTTAAAATTCCGGCCGTCAACTTTCAGCTATTTAAGGTCCCCGTTAGTCTAATTTTACATATAGGCGCAGGCGTGGCTGTGTGGTAAGAAGCTTGCTTCCTACGTGGTACCTTGGGCAAGCATCTTCTACTATAATTTTGGACCGACCAAAGCCCTTTTGAGTGAACTTGGTAGACGGAAACTATATATCTGTATGTGTGTGTGTGTGTGTGTGTGTGTGTGTGTATATATATATATATATATATTTTCCTCGTCTAGGCTTACAGGCCCTCATTATTTGTTTTCCTGTCCTGTTTCTATTCCTTCTTGTACTGTATTTTTTGTAATTGTATTTGTTTTTAATTGTATTGTTTTACGTCCTGTTTTTGTCACATTTTTTTCCTTGTTTTACCCTCGGCAAAGGAATTTTATTTAATTATTTCGCAAGAAGGACTAGTTCGACGAGACGTATTCTGTCCTCACCTTCGAAACACGCTGGAGTTGAACTAAGGGCATCTGATGAAGGGGATTTTCCTTGTGTAGTTGTCTTGTACTCTGTTTTTTCGTTGTTAAAAAATGGTCCGTTCCATGCTGTTTTTACTTTTTCGTTTCTCGTTGAGTTCTACGTCTATTTTTGGTGTCCTGTACACACGTATATATATTTGTATATGCATGTATATATACATGTAGATGTAGGTACGTACATATATGTTTGTATGTATGCATATATTTTATTTATTACACTATTGTATGACTGAGCGCCCTCGCGTCGATTCGATTCGATTCGTTTAATTTCGTTTCGTTTCTTCTTCTTCTCTAAGCTGGTTTATATATATATATATATATATATATATATATATATGTGTGTGTGTGTGTGTATAGCTATGTGTGTGTGTGACTGTGTTTCTCCCCACCACCGCTTGACAACCGGTGTTGTGTATACGTTCCAATAGCTTAGGAATTAAACAAAAAGAGAACGTTAGAAGTACTAGGCTTTAAAAAATAAGTCCTTGGGTCGATTTTTTAAAACTAAAACCCTTCAGTCAGTGCCCCAGCATGGCCTGAATCAAATGACTGAAGCAAGTAAAAGAAATAAATACGGCCCCGCTTCGTTGTTCATCCCAAATCCAAGTTCTGCTGTGTCTAGAATTTACTACATTTGTATCT
>NC_042999.1:92471156-92483656 GCF_006345805.1 Octopus sinensis
GGTCAATTTTGGAAGGAAACTAATGATGTATGTGGAACAAAATCCTGGGTTTGGCTGAAAAAAGAGTAATTGAGAAAAGAAACAACAGAGTTTTATTATAGTACCTTGAGATCAAACGCTACAAACAGCTGGGAGAAAATGTGGGTGAGGGGAAAGTATTAGCAAAATGTAGAATATGTGGAATTTGGAATGAAACAATGGCACACGTTGTTGCTGAATGCTCCAAGTTGGCTCAAGGAGAATTTAAAAAATGGAGGTATGATGAAGTTGTAAAAGTATTGTACTGAAAGTTTTATCAGAAATGGGTGGTTTGAAGCTGGAAGTACTTAGTATAGTCATCGAGCTGAAAGAGAGCGCTTGAATCGGAAAAATGCAAGATTTTATGAGATTTTCCAATTCAAATGGATAAGAAGATAAAAAATAATAAGCCAGATATAATAACAATAGGCAAGAAAAAGCGAATTTGCTTACTATTTGATTTATCATATCCGTTTGATACTAGGATTGTAAAGAAAGAGACGACTATATCAACAATAATCGTGTACTATATATGATTCCTATACTCAAAATACAATGTTTAAAATGCACACACGAACATAAGGAACATATGAGAAGTTTGGACATACAAAGCTAAACAAAAATTTTCAATGTAAGACAAATGAAACAACATTGAAATAAAATTCATTCGGTTTTAATACATTCAGTTATATCTCTGAATAAATCTATCAGCAGAGATAAAATCAGCAAAGTCGCAGCATAAATGTTTTGTTATTTAGAAATCTCATCTCGAAAGTTTAACTCCCAATAAAAAGGCTAGTGTTTTATTCCTAGGGTCCAAAACATCATGTATAGAAACTCGAAGAAATATAGGAGACTATCGATGCATAAACCTTTGAAAATGCATGGTAATTTGTAATAAACAATACCAAGTTTCGAAAATTAATGTAGTGCAACACGTAGAAAAAATATATGTTAAAAGAAAAAAAGGGTTGACGAAGGCCTTGTGAGCAGATTTGGTAGCTTGACAACCGATGTTGGTGTGTTTACGTCCCCGTAAGCTAACGATTCTGCGAAAGAGACTGATAAAATAAGTACTAGGCTTACAAAGAATAAGCTCTTTCCACTCACGAATAGACAAGAAGGAAAGCGAAAAGACATACAAATACAATCCTCTTACATATGAAATAGCCCGGCTACGGAAAATGAAGAAGGTGAAGGTAGTGTCAATTATTGTTGGGTCTTTGGGAACAGTATCAGAAGGCATCAAGAGGAATATAAAAGAAATTGGAATGTGTGTTTATTTTAATGGCCTACCAATGTATAAAGTGTGTTTCTCTGACCTAGGTGTCAGACACTCGACAAGAAATGAAAACATTATTGAAGGAAAATGATGATGATGATGATGATGATGATAATGATAATAATAATAATAATAATAATAATAATAATAATAATAATAATAATAATAATAATAATAATAATGAAATTGTTGTATACTGTGTTCAGGTTCACTACAACTAAAAAAATGAGGAAGACCTAATAGAAAAAAGTGAAAGAAATTGATGTAGAGTACAAGAAGAAAATGTAATAGGACCCTACAAATATTTCTGCTCATGATAAGAAGCTTCCGAATTATCAACACACCAAAGGATCTCAACTATATAACAGTTTTGACACTATTGAAGAACTCGGGATTTTCCACTGTCTTTTAAACTCACATCAAGGCTTGTTGAATATGACCAATAAAAAGTAATTAATCTATTATATTAACAACCATGGAATTCTCACAGGAAAAGTCTGAAATTAAAGTAGAGCTATAAGGGAAAATATTGATGTCACATTTTCCAACCGTTGTGAACAATTTCACATAGTTCATATATCTAGGAACTGCTAATATATCCGTGAATATATAAGGAAATATCTCTGCGGTAAACAAATTCAGCTTGAATGGTGTAACACATTCAACATTTGCGATAAATGAAGTAAACATCGCTATTAGATATAATGAGAAAGATGTCTAGAATTACGATATAGTAGACAACTGCCACTTATAATGAACATTCATGTCATGAAACAGTATGTCGTATTTTATCAGGATGTCTCATAATGAATCCTTTGATACAATAACAAATCTAACCTCTATTCATTTCCTAGCTACAGAATTTCAACTGGTTCCAGGAAAAAGCTCCCTGATATTCATATGAATCTTCATTTGTCTTAGGAAATGATTATATCAAAATACCAGGAAACTTAAGCTTACAGACAGACCGCAAGATATCACATAAAACACGTTTGATGTTATTATGTATGACAAGTCCGATAGTGTATTAATTTATCGATTTAGCTCAACTAGGAAACTATAATGTGCAGAAGCACATTGAAAAGAAAAGTTGAAATCATATCATACTGCAGTTACCGAATATGACCCTATATATAATGGTGAAAAAGGACAGACAAACAACTATTTCGGATTACCTATAAGGATAGCCATAGACACTTTCCAGAAAATAGCGATATTTGTTAGTTTAGATATTGCTTGTACGTTGTCACACAGCATTAAAAAATTTTTTTGAATAACTTTCCCTTGAAAGCGTTTGTTAATTTTAAACATTTTCTTTGAATCTGAAACAAGTAAGCGTGTGTGATAAGAAGTCTGCATCCCAACCGTGACACTGCGGGGCACCTTCAAGTGTCTTCTGCTATAGACCCGAGCCGACTAAAGTTTTGTGAGTAGATTTGGTAGAGAGAAATTGAGAGAAAACAATAAGCTCTTTCCACTCACGAATAGACAAGAAGGAAAGCGAAAAGACACACAAATACAATCCTCTTACATATGAAATAGCCCGGCTACGGAAAATGAAGAAGGTGAAAGTAGTGTCAATTATTGTTGGGTCCTTGGGAACAGTATCAGAAGGCATCAAGAGGAATATAAAAGAAATTGGAATGTGTGTTTATTTTAATGGCCTACCAATGTATAAAGTGTGTTTCTCTGACCTAGGTGTCAGACACTCGGCAAGAAATGGAAACATTATTGAAAGAAAATGGTGTCCTGTACTCATATATGCGTGTATATGTACATGTAGAGGTAGGTACGTACATATATGTTTATATATATGCATATGTTTTATTTTATTTATTAATATATATATATATATAATATTAATACTATAAAATTGGATTCAATCCTAAATCTGATTTTCCCTGTAAATTTGGATTTATTCCCCAATATTTATTATTATTATATATATATATATATATATAATATATATATATATCTGTCTATATATATATATGTACTTGTGTGTGTATGTATATGTATGTGTGTATGTGTGTGTGTGAGTGTATGTGTATGTATTTATGTATGTATGTGTCTGTTTCCAAACTCCTTGACAACCGATGCTAGTTTGTTTATGTTTTCATAACTTAGCGATTCGGCAAAAGAATCTGACTAAATAAGTACCAGGTATAAAAAAATGTTCTGGGGTCTACTTGTTCAACTAAAGTCTTCAATGTATTGCCATGGTATGACCGCAGTCCAATGACTGAAACAAGTAAAATATAAATGTTGAAAGATGTTTGCGTAAGTTTTCCAAGATGTATCTAATTCTTGATTTAAGAACAAACAACATTTCTTAAAGTATTTCTGAAACCACAAGAAATAAAAATATTAAGAATGGAAAAAAATAACATGTGCAAAAAGATTAAAAACTACATCATGATTTAAAACTCAAAACTATCCCGAAATAGCTCTCATAAGCACTGACCACGTTCTACGCGGAGTATATTTATTCGTTCAAAGTTAATGATCCAGTATGTCGATATTCAGATTTTCTTTCTTCGACCATTCCTTCAGGCGACAAAAAGATGAATCTCACATAGAGAGAAATTCTGATTAGAGACGGCGTGAATTTTCGGTTTCGAACAAAAATACACACGCATACACACACTTATGCGCACACACGCACATATACCCATACATAAATATATGTATATACATTCATTTATACGTATACATACATATGCATACACACACACACACACACACACACATATATATATATATGCATATATATATATATAATACACACATACATACATACATATATGCATACATACATACATGCATACATACTTATATATATATATATATATATATATATATACACATGCACACAATACAAATAAAATTTTGTGGAGGGGTGCGCGTGTGAGCGTGTGTATGCGTGTATTATGTAGCAGGTAAACAAGATTACAGATCTAGACCTACATGTTTCTTGGAATTATTACAACAGCTTGATCACCAATACGAAGTCTGGCACAAGTACTACTACCACCATTATCATTTCTACTAGCAATATTATCACTACAAGTGTAGTCTCCATGCAACCAATTACAGGGTGTAACACAAACACCTTAGGTTCACCATATTTGTTAAACATTTTCTAATGCAAACACACCGTGTGTAGCAGTTGAAACTAAAAAATAATCTTTCTGCTATTGGCGCCAGGCCTGACATTTTTATATCAAACCCAGTGTTCAAGTGCTAATTATTTTATCGACATTGAAATAATGAGAGCAAAGTCGAGTTCAGCGAATTTCAACTCAGAATGTAAACTTTGAACTCAGAGACGAAATGTCGCTAAGCTTTTTGTCCGGCATTCTAACGATTCCCCCAACTTGTCAAACCATAACCGCTCTTTCTACTATAGACACATGATCTGTGATTTTACTGAATGGGGCTAGCGGATTAGGTCGACCTCAGTAATCAACTGGTACATATTTCATCGACCCTGAAAAGATGAAAGGAAAAATCGACTCGGTGGAATTTAAATTCAGGACATAAAGACAGACGTCGTCAAGCCATAAAACTGATTCAAATTTCTACACAAGGCTAGCAGTTTCGAGGTAGGGAATGTGTTCAACTGGTACTTGTTTTATCGAATTCGTGTAAAATAGTCACAGGTAAAAAATCACAGGGAAAAAGCCACATGTAATGCCATCATATATAGATAGTGTTGTCTGTATGTCCAAGTCATGTATTGCCAGTTAATAACTGATTTAAGATATTTTCTGCTTTATTACTTTAATTGTTTATGGTACTTTAATAAATTGTGACTGAATTGTTTGATTACCTGACTTTCTTAGACAAAATTGTGACTTTTTTCTGTGACTTTTTTCCTGTGATTTTATTCCCGGCCACCATAAATTAATTGTGACTTTTTCCCCACTGACTTCTTTTCTTAGCCAAAATTGTGACTTTTTTCTGTGGCTTTTTTTCCCCTGTAACTTTATTACCGTTTGCTCAATTGAAAGGCATGGCCTCTAGTGCCAAATTCCTCATCTTTTAAAATGTGGCCCGCGCAGACCCGTATGAAATCGGGTTATAATACCGAAACAAGTAAAACAATAATAAATTATTTTAATCCCGAGCAACGCACGGTATATCTGTCTTATCTAGAAAATGATGAAGGCGAACGTTGATACAAATTGGATTTTTATGTGAAAAGGGATCTAAATGGGGCTGGAAGGGGATTAAAATTTACAGGAGGGGGTAACTTGAGGTGAGAAATTGATTGGGAGACGTTTTGGGGCGCTACAGTGGTTGTTTTGCTGTGAAAACGGGGATTTTATTGATTTTTGAGCACACTTGGGGTGTGTAGATTGGACACCTTTTCCTCGATTTCAATCAAATTCTCAACTTGGTAAAGTGGAATCGGATTTGTAGTTAAAGCGCGGGAATCTAAGTTTTTATAAATGGGGGAGAAATAGTTAGAGAAAGATAGAGAGTAAGAAAAAGCGAGGGAGAGTCTGAGATAAAGGAAGAGTAAGAGAGTGGGAAAGTGAGAGAGAAAGGAGAGAGAAACAAAGAGGGAGAATGTGGCGATAAGAAACAGAAAGGAAGCAACAGAAAGTAACAACCACACCCTCACCCACGCGAAGAGCAGGTCACCTTAAGCTAGTCTATATATATAAAAGAAGCTTTGGATCAAAATTGTCTGCACATTTTACTACATCAGAGGTTGGCGGCGAGACCAGTGGTCGGATCGACCTGAAAATTGACACAGGCATAGAAGGCATAATGAGGCAGAGAATTGAGTAGGTTAATCTCGCTATCTGCAAAGATGCGGTTACTATGGAGAGAAGAGTGATTTTTTATCGATTCAAGGGGGCTCTAAGCCCATCCAGATTGGCATCTAACGCCCAACGACATGCACTTTGGGCTGTTGTGCTTTATAATCATGCATTTTGTCGCAAATTCAGTCTACTAAGCAAAGATTTTTCATTGTGAAAAAACGAGTGCTTTTTGCTCTCATTTTCTTTCAAATTTTTTTCTGATCACATTGTAAGCCTTGTCAGAAAAAATAATTACGTCTGCATGTAGCCCTTGAGAAGGGCTATAATCTAATCTCTAAAATGAAGAAGGCGAACGTTGATACAAATTGGATTTTTATGCAAAAAGTGGTCTAAATGGGACTGGAAGGGGATTAAAAGTTACAGGAGGGGGTAACTTGAGGTGAGAAATTGATTGGGAGAAGTTTTGGGGAGCTACAGTGATTGCTTTGCTGTGAAAACGGGGATTTTATTGATTTTTGGGGACACTTGGGGGTCTAGCTTGGACACCTTTTGCCCGATTTCAATCAAATTTTCAACATGGTAAAGTGGAATCGGATTTGTAATTTAAGCGCATGTTTCAAATCAGGTTTGCTTGCAAATGATCAGCAATGGCGAGCAACACTAGTAGTTTCAATATAAAAAGCAACAATTAGTTGAACTGTGTAATAAGTTCTGAAATGATCTTGCTGAAGATTTCAAGCATCAAGTTCAGTTGAGTAATCCTGAGCAAATTATTGGTTTCACTGATGTTATATACAATGCAGCTTTGATTGAAATAGAAGATCACATTATTTCGATGGGAGATGAACCTACAGAACATTTATAGAGGGGCCTTAACAGTCTGTTCACTGAAATAATGAGGGACATTTCCTATGATATGGAGGAACTGAACATGTACATAAATGATAATCATCCTAAGTTTCTTCGTGATGAACGTCATGAATGTACCACTGTCATAAAGTATTAACAATAACATCGGAGGACTTTATTTTTTTGATACTCCAAGTGGTACAGCGCAAAATTTGTAAATAAACTCCTCTTAGCTAAAGTTCGTCAAGAAAATAAAATAGCTTTAGCTCCTGCTACTTCTGGGATTTCAGCAACATTACTATCCAGAGGTCGAACTGCCCATTCAACATTCAAGTTACCTTTAGATTTATCTAACAAAAACTATCGGTTTGTAATACATCCAAAAATTCTGGAATTCTGAAGTGACTAATACAAAAACGTCACTTAATTGTAGTTGTACAACCAGCAGCAGCAGCAGCAGCAACAGCAGCAGCAACAGCAGCAGCAGCAGCAGCAACAACAACAACAACAACCAACAACAACAACAACAACAACAACAACAATAACGACGACGGCGACAATAACAATATAACGATGTTTGAAAAGTAATCAACGCGTTATATGTATGTTAGCATATGATATTCGTTCGATGGGTTTGAATTGGTCTCAGCTTTCCTCAACGGAAATATATAAATATTTCTAACAATTGGAAACTTTGTTGTACTAGTACTAGGTTGCTTATTCTAGCGCACAGTGGAACCTCCTAGAACAAACAATGCAAATAGAAATTGAGAACTTTTAGGAAGTTTGTTTGATAATAACAAAGTTTAAAATGATATCAGAGGAAATTAGGCCAAGTCGACAGTAAATCATATAATTCATTGGCATTTTTAGTCATTTTTTATGGAACTATCCGGGATATATATTGTAGTTTGCGGTTGGCATTCACACGTCTTGGATTAGTAATAAAATATCACATAAAAACTATCCGTATTGATCTTTGGCAGTAATATAATATGGAGCTATAAAAAAATAGAAGGGTCGATACAAGTGGGCAACAGTAATATTACCTTGTGTATGTCTATCTATCTATCTATCTATCTATCTATCTATCTATCTATCTATCTATCTATCTATCTATCTATCTATCTATCTATCTATCTATCTATCTATCTATCTATCTATCTATCTATCTATCTATCTATCTATCCTACTAGTTCTGTAATTATTGTTCACAATTATTTTAGTGTCTTTCAGTCAGATGCATTTGTGTGGCCATGCGGGAGCACACTATCTTCAACAGTATAGTCGGTTATATCTACACCATTACTTAAGCAGTATTAGTTTCATTGACAACTGAGTTGTAATAAAACACATCTAGACAGGACTGAGATTAGAAATCATATCGCACACACACGCGCGCATAATCTCTATGTATATGTCTATGTGCCCTATATATGTATAAATGTATGTGTGTATATATTTATTATTTGTTTATTTATTATTATTATTATTATTATTATTATTATTGTTATTATTATTATTATTATTATTATATTATTATTATTATTATATTATTATTATTACCTCTGCCTTAGCGAAGTCGGAGGTATTGTCTCCAGTCGTATTTGTTTGTTTGTTTGTTTGACTTTGGACAAGATATCTCAAGAACTTCAAGATTGATTCGGATGAAACTTTCAGGGATGTTTGATCACGTGACTGGCACGAACTGATTAGATTTTGGTATCGATCCGGTACCGGACAAGGATTCTTGATTATATTTTATATTTACTTTATTTTACATGAAGTATGACGATCTTACGTTCTTTCAAGTCTTTTTTTGATTATCTCCCTTGAAAGCAAGCTCATGGTTTCCACGTAAGCTATGGTGGCGTTGCTATTTCCAAAGTTTTGTTTTCGTCTCTCTATTATTAATTTTGCTAGCGTCTCTCAAACTACATAAACACACGGCAGCAAAACCGGTCAGAAATTAAATAACATTAACATATTCAGTAATAATAATAAATTTAATTTATTCTGGACAATTTTTAGTTTTACCAATTTTAAATATATCGCTCCTGTTTAAAACATCTTACCTACTTGACAATTGCATTTCTAGCGCTGCCTTGAAGGAAGCTTTACTTCCTGGACTCACGCTTTTGTGCTCAACGATGTTGTTAAACCTCAGTTAACAGCACCGTACGCAGTTCATTTCTGCTTTCTTTCACGAACGAATAAAGTTTTCACTATAGACCTCAATGGTCGTAATGACACTATATCAGTGACTAAAAAAGGCCTTCATAGAGAAAACTGTCCCTTTTCTCCTGTATTCCCCCCGTCTCTCTTTCTTACTTTTTCTCTCTGTCTTTCTCACCTTTCCTTCCTCATTTGTCTCCCTTATTTCTTCCTACTATGTCCCTCTCTCTCTCCGTTACTCTATCGCTCCGTTTCCATGTTTTCTCTCTCGTATTCCTATATCCCTTACCCCCCTTATTCTTCAATACCTTTACTTACCTTCCTCACTTCCCTTGTACATTTTTCTTTCTCTTCTTCTCCCTCTCATTCTTTAGTTCATCTGATTTCTTTCACTGCTCTCCTATTCCTTAGTTCCTCTGCCTTCTTCAGTTGCTTCCCCCTCCTACCACGTGATAGCTGTCCGGTTAAGGCATTGTTGTCATTTTTCGACCAGCCACCCTTTACGCTGGTCGCGCCCGTCTGTTAAGATTTTCCATTTTCCGATTTTTCCTTTGCGCCAGCCTACTACTGATAGTTGAAAGATCCTTTTTGTTATTTATTATTGTTGTAATTGAACAATTATTTTCCTTCTGCTGTATAGCCGAAAAGCGTTTGTCCCTTGTATATGTATAATTCTTTTTCTGTTGCATTTGCATTATTATTTCACAACGTTTGGTTCGTCCGATAGTAGAAAAACCCTTTCTATTATTTACTTGTTTGTATTCGTATATTCTTTTACTTGCTAAAGTCATTTAACTCTGGCAAGAATTGCAGGAATTTTTTTCCTTCTATTGTATAGGCGAAAGACGTTCTGTCGTATGCGTACAATTCTAGCTTTCTCGTTTTTGTTTCTGTTCCTATTTTCCTATTTGTATACATTCGTTTGCCTTTCCAAAAAGCTTAATGCTTGTTCCTGGCACGCGCCAGATTCGAGTAGTATCGGATTTAAAGGGGCGAATCTACAAGTTTCGATTTTGTTTCCCCAGTATAATGTTCGTTGCATCATGGGCATGTGATACAATATATCAAGTTTTTGCTCTTACAGTTAATATTTGCATTCACCTTTAATTTTTTTCTATTCTTGAATTTTTTGGCTGGTCCCTGTTCAATTAAATCACATGTCCCACATCGGGGGTTTCCACATTTTGTAACTTTCATCATTTCTTCCTCTGATCCAAATCTTATCAAGGAATGTATATATGTATTTTAATACTTTTCTGACAAACAGTACTTAACGCAACAAAGCTTATACAAAGCTTTACGTTTTATTTTTGACAATATTTTTCTAAAAAGATGAAACCGGTCAAGTGAAGAAATATTTTTAAAATTGCATTTTCAAACTTTCTTTCATATATATTTCCACTCATGCGATACCTTACAACTTCACTTTGTTATGTATATATATATATATATATATATATATATATATATATATATATATATATATATATATATATATATATATATATATATATATGTATATATATATATATGATTGATTGATTCTAGTTTCAGCTTATGAGCTGTGGCCATGCTGGGGCACCGCCATTTGGTGTTGCTACTTGGTTTCACTTCATGGAGGCTTTCTAGCAACTGCTATTTGGTGCATGAGAGAGTTCGATGCAGCTGCCCTCATCTGCCCCTCCTGCCGTGAAGTTGGTTCATCTGGGACACCTGACAGGAAGAGATCCAGCTTCATTTTAAAGACATCTGTATCCACCCCATGCAGGTCTCTCAGGTTCTTCGGGAGGATATTGAAGAGCTGTGGGCCTCGGAAGCCCAGGCTATCACAGAATCTTGTCCTACATCTTGATGGCAGGTTTGGAGTCCTAGGCACCACGCAGTGGCGCCCAGTTCTGGCATTTGCGTAACTCTCGATGCCAAAGTTCAGGACACTTCCCTCCAGGATCTTCCAGATGTATATTATGGCATATCTTTCCCGCCTACGCTCCAGGGAATATAATTTTAATCTCTTGAGTCTTTCCCAGTAGCTTACATTCTGCATAGAGGCTATCTTCTTTGTGTAGCTTCGTTGGATCGCCTCAAGTTCTGTGATCAACTTGACACTGGATGGTGACCATAGCTGAGAGCAATAGTCAAAGTGGCTTAGGACAAGTGTCTTCCAGAGGACCATCATGGTTTCTTGTTCTCTTGTTCTAAAGGTTCTAAGAATCCATCCAGCCAGCCGTCTACATTTCAGTGTCAGTTTAGCAACATGTACATGAAAGGTCGCGTCATCACTCATGTGAATACCCAGGTCACGCACTGATTGTGCCTCTGGGATTGCAATCCCTCCGGGTCCAGTGTATTCATTGGGTATTGCATTCAGTTTTGCATGCTGATAGTATAAAGCTTGAAACTTTCCAGCATTGAACTGCATGCTATTCTTTTCAGCCCACTTGTATATTTCGTCCAGCTCACATTGCAGGTGTTTAGTGTCCTCAGGGTTCTGTATTGCCTGTGAAACTTTTGTATCATCTGCATAACTTGTGATCGTGGCTCTCTGCGTGGCTGAGGGCATGTCTGAGAGGGCCATTATGAACAGTAGTGGTCCCAGAACAGTGCCCTGCGGAACACCGCTCACTATTTGTGTGTTAATGGAGGTGGCCCCATTGGCTACTACCACCTGACTTCTATCCTTCAGAAAGTCATGAAGCCATTCTCCCAGTTTTCCAACTATGTTGAGATCACGCAGTTTGTGACATATCATTCCATGATCGACTTTATCAAAGGCCTTTGCAAAGTCGAGATATATCTCGAAGTTTGCCAGCTGCAAGGAAGCTCTGAAAGAGGAACTGCAGTGGTCTTGCTAGGACTCTCTTACATGCTTTTAGGAGGATTGCCGGGAATCCATCGGGGCCAGTAGCTGAGTCTGTTTTCATTTCATCTATAGCCTTGGTTACATCGTCTTCCTTTATATCGATGTAATCTATCGTCGCCGCCTCTGATTTTATATCTGCAGTGGTAAAAAAGTCAGTTGGATTGGTGATTTGGAGATGCCCAAGGGGTGGAGTGAAAACACTCTTGAATTGCTCATTCAGTATTTCACTTACCCTCATTGGTTTTCCTGTAAGTGTGCCATCCTTTTCGAGGAGTGGCCCTATTCTACAGTGCACTGTAGCTGTTTCTTTGGCATACCTGTAGAAAGCTCTGGGGTTAGATTTTATGTTTTCTATAGCCCAGGCTTCTTTGTCTGCTCTTTCTTTTTCATGGGAGAGTTGCAGACATTTTTCGATTTCCAACAGTTTTATTTTTAGGCGGGACTTTTCACTGCTTTCAATCTGTTTGTTTAGGCGATTTGAAAATTTCGTACGCCGTCTCATTAAGATTTTCCTCTCTCTGGGGATTTTGTTCTTGTGTAC
>NC_042999.1:92491156-92498656 GCF_006345805.1 Octopus sinensis
GCTACATACGGAGACATCTCGGATCACATCAAATTAAGGACAGCTGACTGACTTACATGAATCCGCACATCCAACAGCCCACCCCGACATCTGATCACAGATGTGCTTTATCTTTTCAATGATGCAACAGTGATCTGTTTTGGGGGTCACCTATGGCTGTGGAACCTCTAACTAGGCACACATACACACATACGCACACACACACACACACACACACACACACACACACACACACACACACACACACACACACATATATGGGACAAAGAATTTAGATCCTTTTCGACTCATATAGACTCATAGGGCCGGTTTCTTGGTTTCCCGGTTTCCATGGTGCATATATTATCCCCCTGGACGGGACGGCGGTCCATTGTAGGATTATTTATTTTGCCTGTTAAATGGACTAGAACAATGTGAAATGAAGTATTTTGCTCAATAACAAACGCGTCACTCCGTACAGGAATTGAAATTACAATCTTACGATCATAAGTCCAACACCCTGACCACTAAACCGCCTGCTCAACATTACAACAAACGTTGACATGCTATTGTTCAAACGGAAGACTAACTGTGAGGACAACGACTGCTACCACAAGCAGTACGAAGTTTATACGTACTGACCTTGCAATGGATGCAGCGAATATAAAAATAATTATATGTACTTCCTCCATCCCATATTCTACTGCATAATCACCACGTTTTTCTGTTTTTTTTTTGTTTCCTTGGTGAAATAGTTCTTAGTCTTTTCCGCGATAATTTGATCTTTTATACTTCTAATGTTTTTCCTTTCCTTTCTTCCTGTAAAAATATGTTGTTAAATAAAAACTGTCCGTAAAGAAAAATGTTAAATGTATATGATGTACATGTGTTTTTGAGTGAGTTTTTATGTGCACATGTGTTTCCGTACATAACTTTTTCTATATTTATATATGAAATATTAAATATATTCATAAAATACCCTATCTATCTATCTATCTATCTATCTATCTATCTATCTATCTATCTATCTATCTATCTATCTATCTATCTATCTATCTATCTATCATATTTATGTACATGTATACATAAACATATATACACACACATGCATATATATATATATATATATATATATATATATATATATATATATATATACACACACACACACACATATATATAATTATATATATATATATGTGTATATATATATAATGTATGTATGTATGTAGGTATATATGTATGTATGTATGTATGTATACAAGCACACACATACCCACGCACACACATATTTCATAAGTATTGAAATAAATTTGAATATGAGAAAGCCATTAGCAGGGATTAAGATGTATATAATATAAGAATAGAAAAGCATTTCTTGTATACTTAACATTTCTTATACACTTCTTCACCAGCTAATGGCTTTTTAATATTTAAATTTATTTCAGTATTCCTGATTCACGCTGTGTTGGGCATAAAATATCTATGAATCTAATGTGTGTGTATGTCTGTGCACTGGATTGTGCATCTATCTGTCTGTCTGTCTGTCTGTCTGCCTGTCTGTCTGTCTGTCTGTCTGTCTGTCTATCTATCTATCTATCTATCTATCTATCTATCTATCTATCTATCTATATATATATATATATATATATATATATATCTTGAGTAATGTCGCCGCTACTTGTTACTAGTTAAACATTTTAAAACTTCATGTTTACAACATTAATATGATGAAATGCATTGATGGCTAAAACAGGCGATCGCCAGAAAATAAAATCAGATCACATATATGCTAGTAACTGTACATACACTCACATATATATTCATATATATATGTATATGTATAACTGTCACTCCATCAGTTACGACGGCAAATATTGCAGTTGATCCGATCAATGGAATAGCCTGCTCGGCACTCCACAGACACGCGTATCCTTAACGTAGTTCTTAAGGATATTCCGCGTGACAAAGAATGTGACAAGCTGACCCTTTGAAATATAGATGCTATTTCTTTTTGACAGGTGAGTGAACTGGAGCAACGTGAAATAAAGTATCTCGCACAAGGACACAACACGCTGCCAGGAAACGAACTCATGGCCTTAAGATTGTGAACCGAAACATAGATTTTAGTAGGAATTAAAGATAAACCACAAGGCACGCCATAACCCATTAATTTGATTGCGGTTCTATGGAGCTCTAATCAGAGAATATTACCCATACCTCATCATGCGTGTAGCAATATTTCCATTTATCTCACCCAATAGTTGATACACCACCTGAATGCGCAAATGCTGAAACATAGATAAATCGACTATATCTCAACTTTCGTCATTTCAATAACCTTTCCACAGTTTGTCCATCATTTGTGCGCTCCGTGGTTCAGGAAACATTCGCATCTTGTAAGAGTCTGGCTCTATTTTCTGTTCGGTGAATTTATCTGCTTTTTATTGCTCGTTATCTTTTTCAAACCATATGTCCTCATTTAACCTGACTTACCTCATACGGAGTTGCTAATCCATCATGTTGATATAGCCAGTTTGAAAATGGCGAAATAAATTCAATATTCCAGCCAGGAAACCATAGGTAGCTGCATATCACGTTTCTTTTTCGTGTGGTTTTTAATAATGATATATCTATTAACTGTATTTCCTTTGGACACATGCTGGTGTAATGCCGCTTTCAGTGAATAGTAAAGAGAAAGCATTAAAACAAAAATTATTGGTATTATACAAATCTGGGAAACAATAGAAATCAGCACCGGAAGAAATGTTGAAAATATCGAGAAGTCTGTTATGATATTTTCCATGATATAAAAAGTACAGAAAGTATTTGATACACATACATACGTACATACATGCATACATATATGTGTACGTAGGTACATGCATACAAGTATGTATGTACGTACGTACGTATGTATGTATGTATGTATGTATGTATGTATGTATGTATGTATGTATGTATGTATGTATGTATGTATGTATGTATGTATGTATCTCTCTCTTTCTCACTCACTCGCCCTCTCGCTTTCACTCACACACACGCTCTCTCTCTATATATATATGTCTATGTAAATGTGTATGCATATATATAGATGTATATATGTGTGTGTGTGTGTGTGTATGTATATATATGTATGTGCATGTGTATATATGTGTGCATGTACATATATGTATATATAGCTGCGTATATAGATACTATATACGTTTGTATGAATATATCTATGTTTGCACGTGTGAGTATGCGCGCGGGTGTGTGTATGTGTGCGGTCGCACGCGTGCGCGTGTGAGTGAGCTCCATTGATACTTCTTGTTTCCTCCATTGAGATAGTGGTAAGGCATCTATATAGGTGCTAATTTATTTATATAAGAATTGATGTAAGTCTAATTGTACAACTAATTGGGTGTGAAATAGTATTCGCAGAGAAAATACAAAATGAAATTGGAAAAAAAGAAATAAAACGAAGCTTGTGTTCTACTGGATTTCATGTCATTCACATAGAGATAGTATGAAGGTTTTTAAGCTTGTACTTCAGCTTATTAAGGTAGAAAGAGAATAATTCAGTACATCTGATCAATATTTTGGTTTGATGTTTCTCTCGATCAATAGCTTTTCCAGAGTGCAGAGTCTACAGAAATCATTTGATTGAGTATGAATTGATACTTTATCTAAGAGTTATCATTTAATGACATGGGAAATATTTTTTATTTTTCTTCAAATATATACGTGTTGATTTCTAGTTTTGTGTCCAATCGTCTTTGTAATGTTGTAAATGTAGGGCTACGCCGATGAAATCGACAGTTAAATTGGTTCCCAGTTCTATGTATATAATCAACGCCATTTTGGTTAATTGGTTGCATATAAATGTATTTGTATGCATGAATATATATGTACGTATATATACATATACATACACACACACACACGCACGCACACACATATACATATATGTAAATGTATATATATATATATATATATATATACAGATAGATACATACATAGATAGAGATATAGATATAAATAAAATTTATGTAGACAGTGTGTATTGATTAGGTATATAATTTGAGAGACACAATTGGAAGAATCACCAACTAAGCACCAGGAATAATTCTGCAGCCTGGTTTGATTGATCCCGTAAACCTCATGTAGGAAGACTCATTGATGGTGCATTTAAAATAAAAATAATATATATAAGAAAACCCTAGGTTAGCATTTTGGACAACAGTGCATCAGTTATAAGCCGCTTTACGCGCATCACTGGTTAACACGTATACATACATAATTTGATAACGTTTGCTACTGCCCTTCTATTTGAACTAAAAACCAATTATTACTAAGAGCCATATATTTTGCAAAATTATTTAGTACTATCACTGATAATGATGTACAAATAGTAATAAATATCAAGAGGCCGATCCTTTTCTTTAATAAAACACGAATGGAAAAGAATATCGCTATTTGGTCTAATCAAGCGTGCCAAAAATTTACTGGAAAGTTAAAATATATACAGAGTGCAGTTCAAAAGTTTTTATCAGTGGATACAGTTATTAGTTACAAAAGTACAAAACTCTGATCTCTTTCATGAAGGCTCCATGGAATTCTTCCAAAATAAAGGTGTCCTTGTCAGAGCTCTTTTCATCTTCTCAATGTCTTCAAAACGACTGCTCCTGGAATTCTCTTTCAGCTTCGAAAGCAACCAAAAGTCACGAGGAACAAGGTCTGTAGGGAGGGTGAAGAACAGTTTTGATGCCTATCTCTGTCTAGTTGGTGGTTACCTGGATGTTTGTCACAGAGTACGTTTGGAACAAACTTTGAAGAAATCTTACGTATGTTTAGATCTTCATGAATAATTCTGTGTATCGTTACCACACCAACTCCAAACTGTATGCTTTTGTCTTTATAGACACACAATGGTCTTCATCCAGAAAATTGTAAATGATCGCAACCAGTTTTGATATTCTGACATCCCTCTCTCTTCCATACCCCTCATCGTCTCTCACCTACTTTCTTTCGAACTTGAATCTCTTGCATCAACAAAAGCGTTAAGTTATAAAGAGTCAAGAACATTTCCCAATGTAGCATTTTGCTCTCAGTTTAACACAAAACTTTTAATTGCACAGTGAGCTCCTAAACGCACCGACTGCATCGCGCAATCTAGTCAGCTGTGACAAGCAGTGTATAGTAGGGTGTGTTCAAAGTGTTCTTACAACCGTTTCGTTCAGTCTGGAATAACGAAGTTGGCAGATCAGTTTATTAGAAGTATAGTAATGATACACTAAAATTACAATAAGTTAAGACAGTTATAACTGTCTCTCTTTAAAACGTCTCAAAATTTCTGGAACGCACCTCCTATATCGTGAATTGCTTTTTTGTCAACGAACGAATTTCTAAAAAACGCTCTCCCCAAAAAATTAAACGGCAGCATGAAAGTAAGATCAGGAATGAGATCCAACCAAATTATTCCTCTTCCTAAACCCAAATATTAATTATCAACTTGACTACAGTAAATTTTTTACATGTCACATGTAATCTTATTAACGAAAGATCTATCCATATATTAAAAAACATGTTTCAATATCATATACTGATCAGAAGAAGGCGGCGAGTTGGCAGAATCATTAATACACCGGACAAAATGCATAGCGGCATTTTTCTGGCTTTGTATTCTGATTTCAAATTCCACCGAGATCGACTTTCCTTTCCATCCTTTCGGGCGGGGTCATAAAATAAGTAATAGTTGTGCATTGGCGTCGATGTAGTAGACTAGCTCCCAAAATTCAGGCCTTGCACCTATAGTAGAAGTAATTATATATAAACTACAATTCGAACAGCGCACGGTATTCTTATAAAATATCCCTAGTAGCCTGACTAAGCGAATTTCAAAAACCTCTTCTGTTGAAGTATGATTCAATACAATCATTAATGTTGATGCTTCAAAGAAATCGTAAAACATTAAGTATACATACAAACTAGTAGTAGAACATGAAATAAAGATCACGTGGTATAATACACCATTTTTGAGAGACAAAGCCACTCTATGTCTAGTAAGAATTCATTTTCCCCGGACAGGAAAATCTTTAATACAAATTCGCATATAAATAGGCTACTCAACAATAACGAAGTTTGCCAGTATTGTGACATACATGAATAATAAAAAATAATGAAAATTTTAAATCACCAGAATACAACCAATGGAACACAGATTTGTAATTGTCACGCTTAAAGTGTATATCCAGTGAACGGAAACTGTCTGGAGTAACCCAGACAGTTTACAATAAGCAAAACGGCATTGATTGTATAGACATGGCTGCGAACCAATTTTAGATCTGGGTTGATCAACAGAGTCATATATCTACAGCATTACAAATAAGAGAGAACACAAATCTAGCTGCACAAATATGATTTTTGAAGAATAAAAATGTATTCTGTTTCATTGAATTGCAACTTTTAGGTGAAACGCCGACATATACGCAATCAAAGACTTTTTGTAGGCTTTGTAACTGGAAATTTTTTAAACTTTGAAATAACAAATGAAAATATTGAATTAATCTCTGTAGGCCGTCATATGCAAAGATACTTAAGTGGTGCCCAGAATTCCAATAGAACACATACTTCTTCTTCCTTTTCATTTTTGCTTTTATATTTTTTACGTTTTTATTTGTTATTTTCTGTGAATTTCCCGTCTGGTTACTAATAAAGTTAAAGCTACCACATTTCTTAAATTAATTAGAACTTCCCCAGGAACATTAACGCTATTCCAATAGAGAGAAGATGAAATCCAATCAAACACGTATTTTGCTTTCTTTTTGTACTTTCTATTCTATCTTTACTTAAGATACTACAGTATACACTAGAGCAGTAAAGTTAACAGGATCCCCTCCCTCTCTTTAATAAGCATGTGCGCGTGCACAATCACATTCACACAAGTAGACACATGTACACACTCATACGCACACATATATGTGTGTGTAGAAGCAGACGCATCTACACACTCCTATACACATACACACACACACACACACACACATATATATATATACATATATATATACATATATATATATATGCGTTAATGTGTGTGTGTGTATGTATGTATGTGTGTGTGTGTAAGAATGAATAACAGACGAACATAAGTAGTACGCAGCACACATATATATATATAGTCGGAATTGTATGTATTGAGTAACAGGTTAACTTGTGTTAAAGTTTCGTGAACAAGAAATCATGACCATCTCCTCGAATATTTAGAAGCAAAGTGAAGAAAACTAAAATGGCTTCTTTTCCTCCAATTCAACCTAAATTTTCCTAGCAATATAATCAAGAGCTTCCTGAATTTAGTAAAGCAACATTTATGTAGATTGTATAGATACCATAAACATTACAATTCCATGATATTAATGTCAGCAACTCATGTTTAGGCAACATTGCGTCAAGCATCGTAAGGTATAGTAGATGCAAAAACCTAACCAATCTACCCTCCCACACTATCCTCTACAACTGAAGAAATCCTGTAGACTATCA